>NW_017675971.1:7377-10199 GCF_001879085.1 Nicotiana attenuata | reverse complement strand
AATTTTTGCTCAGTTATTTGCTTCTTCGCGTTCGCGGCACTCAGCTCGCGTTCGCGTACCAGTGGGCTTTCCCTTCTTCGCGTTCGCGGATAAGTCCCCGCGTTCGCGTAGCCTTGGTTCCCCCTTCACCGCGTTCGCGAGCCCCCTCTCGCGTTCGCGTATAAGCAAATCCCGGACCCCCAGTTCATCCTTCTACGCGTTCGCAACTAGTACCTCGCGTTCGCGATGCCTTGACTCCTTTAGCCTTCGCGAACGCGGCCCCCTTCCCGCGAACGCGAAGGGCATTTTTGCCCAGTCATTTTAATACTTCAAAAAACAGAATAGTTACGGGATTTTTCACCCAAAACACACGAACTCATCTTCTCCACAGCCCATAGGCGATCTTTAGAGCTCTTCTTCACCAAAGCTTCTTGGGTAAGTATTATCTTACTCGTTTTCTTCATTTTCTATTATCATTTATCAAATTCCTAGACCTAAATCATGTAGTTCATGGTAAGAATTGGGGGAAAAGGGTAGAATTAGGGCTTTTCAATTTTCTTTGATTTATACCTCGCTTTGGGGTCGAATTTGAAAACAAATTGTATATTCGGGCTCGTGGGGGAATGGGTAACATGGAATTGGTTCGAACCTCGTGTTTTGACCAAGCGGGCCCGGGGTCGATTTTTGGAATTTTTGGAAGAAAGGTTGGGAATTCATATTTAGGCACTGGGTTTAGTTTGTTTAGCTATTATTAATATTTTAAGGTCATTATTTCATAGATTTGACCGAGTTGGAGCTGAATTCGAGGGGAAAAGCTACACTAAAGGCTTGAGTTGATTTTTGGAGCATTTGAGGTAAGTGTTTGGTCTAACTTTGGCTTGAGGGAATAGGAGTAGGGTCTTATTTGCTATTTGCTATGTGTCGAGTACGGTGTATAGGCATGGTGACGAGTATCTATACGCTGGTGTCTAGCATGACCGTATGTCCTTATATTGAGATTATCCTGAATTGTTGTGATTCTTCCATGCTTATTTGATGATTACTATATACTGTAAAGAGCATGAGACAGAGATTACGATTACTAAACTCCGTGGAGCAATGGCTCGAGTTGTGTTACGGATTGAAGAGGTATATGATATGAAATGACTCTTTGGAGCGGTGCCTCGGATGTTAAGTGAATTATAAGTGAGAAGTATAGAAAAGAGAAAGAGTTGATGGTTACTCCCTTGCCGGGACGTGTTATTGGTTTTGTTGATTTTCTCCCTTGCCGGGATTTAACTGTTTACTTGTGTTTCCCTTGCCGGGATTTTCTATTACTGTTTGTCTATCCCCTCGCCCCCGTTGGTTGTGATTTGTTGATTGGGCGAGGTTGTGTTATTTATACATGGATCGGGTTGCACGCCGCAACAACACTATATAATTTTGGATCAGGTTGCACGCCGCAACAACACTATATAATTGTGGATCGGGTTGCACACCACAACGACACTATATAATTGTGGATCAGATTGCACGTCGCAACAACACTATATAATTGTGGACGGGTTGCACGCCGCAACAACACTATATAATTGTGGATCGGGTTGCTCGCCGCAACAACACTGTATAATTGTGGATCGGGTTGCACGCCGCAACAACACTGTCTATTTATGGATCGGGTTGCACGCCGCAACAGTGATAGCTGAGGATCGGGTTGCACGCCGCAACAGTATTGTATGTGATCGGATCAGGTTGTGCACCGCAACAAGCTATAGCTTAATTGTGTTTACTCCGGATTTAAGTTTCTGTTGGCTGTTCTATCCTTTAAGTTTAGACTTCCTGTTTTAACTGTTGCCTCCCTACCGCATTCTTCCCCCTCCTTTTGTAACTGCTTATTTCCTGTTTATTTTCCGCAATATATTTCAGAACTGCACAGGTTTATCTGGTAGTCTGGTCTAGCCTCGTCACTACTTCGCCGGGGTTAGGCTAGGCACTTACCAGCACATGGAGTCGGTTGTGCTGATGCTACACTCTGTGCATCTTTTTGCACAGATTCAGGAGCAGCATTTGGGCCTCAGCAGTAGGATTTGATTGGGAGCTGACTTCAGTCCAGGGACTCTCGAGGTATCCTAGCTGACGTTCGCAGGCCGGAGTCCCTTTCTATGTTATTAGTTTGTTTCCCTTGTACCGAGACAAACATTGATGTACTTCTATTCAGACTTGTTTTTAGCACTCTTTAGTAGTTCGTGAGTTAGTGACACCAGTCTTGGGTAGAGAAATGTTAAACTTACGCATTTGGTTTTCAGATATCTATGTTTTTAAGACTTCCGCTTTATTTTAAGTGACTCGTATTATTATTAGTGTTGAGATGTTATCAGAAAATGTTTTAACTACTTGGCTTGCCTAGCTCCGATAGTAGGCGCCATCACGACCCCCGATGGTGGGAAATCCGGGTCGTGACAATTATACTTAGCTTTTATTAGCTAATAATTATTCAAAAGTTAGGTGCATTAACTGCTTATAATATACTCCCTCCGGTCCAAAATAAGTGATTTTTTGGCTTTTTTCTTGTGGTCCAAAATAAGTGATTTTTCCAGATTTCAAGAATGAATTAATTATTTTGTTCCTACATTGTCCTTGAAGTAAATGGTGTTGGAATATGTGTTAGGAGTGTCTATGTGAGATAGTAAAGGTTAATATGGTCAATTTCATTGCTAATTAAAGCTAAAAGGTGGATTTCTTAATTTGTGTGAAAACATTCAAAAAATCACTTATTTTGGACCGGATGGAGTAGTATATTAGTGCATTAGCTAATATATATATATATATATATATATATATATATATATATATATATATATATA
>NW_017675971.1:0-6115 GCF_001879085.1 Nicotiana attenuata | reverse complement strand
ACTTGCCTAACATTATGTGCAATTATGAAAGGATCATAGCGATCATACTCCCTCGTATGATTAACCTCAATTATGTTGTATTGATTGTGTACTCTTGTACCTCTTGTTGGATGTGGGTCAAACCACTTGCATCTAAAGAGTATCAATTTCTTAAATGGCCAACCTGTATATTCTAGTTCTATTATTTCTTTGAGCACACCATAATAATCAATATCTCCATCTTGGTTGCCATCACCACCTTGAACCCACACCCCACTGTTGTTGCTATTTTATTTTTAGAGCAATCCTCTGTATGAAACTTATAACCATTCACAACGTACTTAGACATTGTTGTGACCTCAACCCCAGGTCCCCAAGATACATCTTTCAAAAATTGATTTACACCATTATTTGGATCATTTACCTACATATCGTTAAAAAAATTCATTAGTTAGCATAACTTCCAAACATTGTTTACCTACATAGTGTTAGAATATTTTAAGGAGAAACTTACAAATTGTTTGAACCACGTATCAAATCTCGTATATACAGCATCATGGCCAAATTGACCCACAAAGTGACTGTGACACATCAAATATTTTTAGTAGTTGCATTGAGATGTAATCACAGTAATTTTTATATTTTGATAACTACTAAATCAATACTTACTTGAGATATGGTACAACTTCGGGACAATTTAGCAACACGTGAAGTGTAGCTGACTTGAACTCCATATCACTCAAACTTCTCTTTCTACCAAACATCGGCCTGGTTGATTGAATATGGACATAGGCGGATATAATGGATCATTCCTAAGGTCGATCGTGTGCCTGTTGGGCCTATTCCTAGCACATGGCACATTACTCTCAAAGTAATAAGAACAAAAATGAGCAGTTTCCTTCGCAAGATAAGCTTCGCATATAGATCCTTCAATCCTATTCCTCTTCTTAGCAAATTGTTTGCGTTTGCCAATTGTCCTACATAATTTCAGGTTAGCCAAGAACATTTGTTTAAATTAAAATAGAAAATTACATCAAACTTAAAATATTACCTCACAAAGGGATACATCCATCTGCATTAAACAGGCCCTCCAAGTCGTGCCTCGTGTACAAGATGGATTGGAAGGTGTTCCATCACATCAAAAAACCCACATGGAAATATCTTTTCCATCTTAGTAGAAGTTACACGAATGTTGATCCATCCGGAGTAGGTTTTCTTCCCTTAATGTGGAAGAACACAAGTCTTTGAAAAATAAACTAATCTCTGTGATGGGTTTCCAGATTCATTCAGGCAAACAACAAAATGCAATAGGCACTAAGGTCTCCATGAAAACATGACAGTCGTGACTTTTCAAATGGCTCAACTTCCCTACCTCCATATCAACTTTTTTCCCAAAATTCGACGCATAACCCTCAGGCATCTTCAATTTCGTTACCTAATCACAAATTTGCCGTCTTTCCTCCAAAGTGAATGTGTAACTTGCTTTGGGCTTGAACACCTTACCATTGTTTGCTGTCTGCAAGTATAATTCAGGCCGCCTGCAATATTCTTGTAAGTCCATTCTAGCCTTCGGGTTATCCTTTGTCTTACCTTTAACATCCATCACTGTGTTGAACAAATTGTCAAAATAGCTCTTCTAAATATGCATGACATCAAGGTTGTGACGGAGAAGATTATCCTTCCAATAAGGCAACTCCCAAAATATATCTGTTTCGTCCAATTATGAGTAACACCGTATCCGGGGAATCTATAAGGTGGAGCTTCAGTAACTTTACTAAAGTTCTGGACCCTCTCCCAAATTTCCTCACCTGAAAGATCGGAGGTGGGAAATCATGTTCCATTTTATTCTTTTTGAATGCAGTTTTCATCCTTCTAAACTCATGATCAGGAGGCAACAATTGACGATGACAATCAAACCATGATTGTTTTTGGCCATATTTCAAAGTGAACGCTTTACTATTTTCCATGCAGTAAGGACAAGCTAGCTTCCCAGCAGTCATCCACCCAGACAACATTCCATACGCAGGAAAATCATTAATTGTCCATATTAAATTAGCACGCAAAATGAAATTCTGCTTGGTTGATATGTCATATGTTTCAACACCATCGTACCACAATTGTTTTAGCTCATCAATCAAAGGTTGCAAATATACATCAATCAAACTTTTCGGATTACGTGGACCGGGGATAATACAATTTAAGAATATATATGGACTAGTCATGCACAACTCGGGTGGTAGATTATAAGGTGTAAGAAAGACAGGCCAACATGAATATGGTGTGGCAGATACAAAAAAAGGCGTGAAGCCATCCGCACACAGACCTAACCGAACATTCCTTGGTTCACTAGCAAAATCTGGATATGTCCTATTGTGACGACCCGACCCGTCGTCACGTGTGTTACCGCCCCGTTTTCCCCATTTTCTATTTCCTTATGTTTAAGTATCAGAATTAGATGTGTTGAAGTTGATTTGGATTGGGTTTGATAAGAAATGAGACACTTAGTCTCTTTTAAGAAGGCTTAAGTTAGAAAAAGTCAACCGGACGTTGACCTTTGTGTTAGAGGGATCGGATATGAATTCCGATGATTCAGTTAGCTTCGGGGGATGATTTGTGACTTAGGAGTGTAATTGGAAGTAATTTTGGAGGTCCGGTGTAGAACTAGGCTTGAATTGGCGAAGTTAGTACTTTGGCGAATTCCAGTTGATAGGTGAGATTTTGATCCGGGGATCGGAATGGATTTCCGAGAGTTTCAGTAGCTTAGTTAGGTGATTTGGGATGTGTGTGCAAAATTTCAGGTCATTCGGAGGTGTTTTGGTTGGGTTTTTGGTCGAATGCGTGTTTCGGAAGTTTCGAAAGAACTTAGGCTTGAATTCGATGAGAAATGATGGTTTTAGTGTTCTTTGAGGTGTTTTGATGATTGGAGCAAGTTTGAATAAGGTATTGGATCATGTTTGTATTTTTGGTTGATGTCCCTGGGGCCTCGGGGTGATTTCGGATGCCTAACGGGAAGTTTTGAACTTAAAGAGATTGCAGAATTTTGCTGCTTCTGGTATTTTCGCTTCTGCGGAAATGGGACCGCAGAAGCGGTACAGCAGAAGCGATTCAAGAACCGCAGAAGCGATAGTAATCGCAGGTGCGAAATATGCCAACCGCATCTGCGGTGTCGCAGATGCGACAAAAGGACCGCAGATGCGGAATTTTGGACTTTAAGGTGATTTCCGCAGGAGCGGAAAAAGACCGCAGAAGCGGAAAATGACTGCAGGTGCGGAAACAACTGATCAGAAGTGGGTTTTAATCCCTTCGCAAAATTTTACAGAACACATATTTTAACTTCGGACTTGGGGTGTTCTTGAGAGATTTTGAAGAGGAAATTCAAGGACTTCGATCAGGTAAGCATTCTTGGACTTAGAACACAATTTTATCATGCAAATACATGAAATTACACTGAAAACTCAAGGAATTAAGGTCAAAAATGGTGGTTTAGGACTTGAAACCTAAGAGAACAAAAATAGGAATTTGAGGGGCCATTTGGACTCCGATTTTGGTGTTCTTTATATGCATGGACTCGTGGCAAAATAAGGAATCCGGTGATGTGAAATTCATAATTTTTCGAGAAGTGGGACCGGGGCTCGGGTTTTGCCAACTTCGTGATTTTCGATGTTTTTCGAGTCTTTTCGCTTGGGTTATATTTCCTTAGCATATTGTGACGTATTCGTTGTGGTTTTGGTCAGATTCGACGCACGAAGAGGTGAATTCGAAAGGCAAGGGCATAGCAAGCTAGGACTTTGGCCGGCTTGAGGTTAGTAATAAATGTAAATGATGTGTTGAGGGTTTGAAACCCCGAATTTGCACATTGTGGTGCTATGTTGAGGTGACTTGCACGCCGGATAACGGGCGTGGGGTAGAGCACCATCGAGGATCGTGACTTGGTCCATCCCGCTTAATAAAATTACTACCTAATTGATTGTAGTTTTTGTGATATCCTTATAAAAATGGATTAATTATCATAATTGGGCTTCGTGCCTACTACTTGAATCCTTCTGGGATTATTATTACTAGTTTCTTACTATATTTCTAGATATTGAATTCAGTCCTGATATTTAACACTGTTGTTGTAAACTCAGCCATTTTTCTAAAAGTAGAAACTAAAGTAATATTTTTAAATGAAGTTTGGGCTGAATATTTTTATAGTATTTTGCCGAAAGGCTTATGTGATTTTGGACTGAGTATGGGATCGGACTGCACGCCGCAGTGGTAAGATGATGATATTGATATGAGGCCAAGGGCCTGATTGATGCCACGAGATGGCTTATTATTGCGCTTGGGCCGTAAGGGGCCCCTCCCGGAGTCTGCACACCCCCAGTGAGCGTCGTCGACGTTAAATAAATGGAGCGGGCTGCACGGCCGCAGCGGGGTACTGGAGAGTACCGGTTTATGTGTTTCATTGCATATTTTAATTGTCATTTATTCTTTATCTGTTGTGGTATTATTATAATTGTCCTCGCTGTTTTACTGTATCTATAGACTTACCTTGTGTTTATTTGGGATTTATTATCCTTAGGCATTATTTATATTTATTACTTTCTGGGTTGGAAGTACTCACAATACTCCCTGCACCTTGTGTGCAGATTCAGGTACACCACAGGGTGAGTGAGGACTTGTTGGTTGAGCAGCGTTTATCCGGGAGTATCGAGGTAGCTGCATGGCGTTCGCAGCCTTGATCTCTCCCATCTATCTTTATCCTTTTATTCGTGTTTTCTTTCCTAGACAGACTTGTGATTAGGTGAATATTTTGTATTAGAGGCTCATGTTCGTGACACTAGATTATGTGGGCTGATTAGTATTTTGTTTTTATTTTGGGGTTTTCGAATGTTAGAGATTATTTCAGAAGTTCCGTATTAAATTGGTATTTTACTAATGAATATTTATTTATCTATCTAGATTAATTGGCTAAGGTTGTAGAAATGGTCGGGTTTGCCTAGCAATGTGTTGGGCGCCATCACGACCGGGGTTTGGGTCGTGACAAGGTGGTATTAGAGCCTAGGTTACTTGGTCTCGCGAGTCATGAGCCGGTTTAGTAGAGTCTCGTGGATCGGTACGGAGACGTCTGTACTTATCCTCGAGAGGCTGCAGAACCTTTAGGAAATACTTCATATTCTTGAAACTCTTGTCGTGCGATTTTGTTGAACTGTGAACTAAATCCTTATTATTCTATTCTCTCACAGATGGTGAGAACACGAGCTACCGAACGTGACGGACGACCATCAGTGCCACCTACTGAGGCTGCCAGAGGCCGTGGACGCAGTCGTGGTCGTGGGAGGGGTAGAGTAGCCGGGGCAGCACCTGTTAATCCGATAATTGCCCTAGCTCAGGATCAGGTTCCAGCTGTGGAGACCCCAGCAGCACCTGCTCAGGCACCAGCTGTGCCTATTGTGATTCCGGGTCTTCAGGAGACTTTGACACAGATCTTGACGGTATGTACTGGATTGGCTCATGCAGTTTCAGCTACCACAGCAGCAGCAGCCACTTCACAGACAAGGGGAGGCAATTAGACCCCCGATGCCCGCACACCTGCGCAGGGAGTGCAGGGAGTGCAGGGGCTACAAACACCGGAGGCACCTCCAGCTCAGCAGGTTGCATCAGCTCAGGGTTTTGTGGTTCCAGCTATGCCAGACGATGAGCAGCGTCGTCTCGAGAGGTTTAGTAGACTCCAGCCTCTGACATTCGGTGGTGTTGAGGGCGAGGATGCCCAGAGTTTTCTTGACAGATGCCAGCGTATGCTCCGTACGGCAGGGATCCTTGAGTCGAGTGGTGTGGCATTTACTACTTTTCAGTTCACGGGGTCTGCTCTTACTTGGTGGGAGGACTTTGAGAGGCGTAGGCCTGCCGGTGTAGCACCTCTGACTTGGCAGCAGTTTTCAGCTCTTTTTCTGGAGAAGTATATACCTCAGTCCCGTAGGGAAGAGTTGCGTAGGCAGTTTGAGTGGCTGACACAGGGAGATATGACAGTGACTCAGTACGAGATGAGGTTTTCCCAGCTGACTCGTCATGCTACTTGGATGGTTCCATCAGATCGTGAGAGGATCAGGAGATTTGTGGATGGTCTTAACTACCATCTCCGTATTCTGATGAC
>NW_017675970.1:50849-55183 GCF_001879085.1 Nicotiana attenuata | reverse complement strand
TGCTTCTTTAACCCTTTATCAATCTCTCGTCGGATAGACTTCTTTCTCGATTCCTGGCATCTATTTTCATTTGCTGAATTTGGGCCTTGAGAGCTTCATTCTCCTGGGCTAACTTCTTTTTATCACCTTCATTAGCTACGGCTTGCAAGCTGTTTTCAAACCGAAGCTCCTGAACCTGTTTTTCCAATGCTCCTATTCGGGCCCTGTACTCCTTTTCCTTGGCTAACCAATCCCATTGCACCTTAGCCTCGTTAGTGAATTGTTGTACATGTGGCCTTTTGGCGGGTCTTTCAGGAATTTGAAATCTTTTACCAAACCAGACCAAGTATTTGGGATCTATCTCACCTCTGGCTCGGTCTTGTACTATAGTTTTAGGCTCAAGGTACCTGCACTCATTCCATATCTTTCGGATTCGGCCTTCAGGGAATGCAACTTTCGGGCCTAACTCAATGACTTGCCCACTCAGGTCTTCATTGTTGTGCACTGTCTGGAATCTTCCAAATTGTCGCAAAACTCGGTAAGGAGCATATGGCTGAATGCTTCGAATACCCATCAAAAGAATATAAGAGACCTCTGCTGATGTGTATACAGCTTCAGTAGCAGGAAGCCATCCATAAGCCCATTCAACTTTATCTGCAGTGAGGGATCTTAAACATGACGACCAGGCCTCAATACCCTCAGGGAACTCAATACCCGTCACCCGGGTCTCGAATTCTGCAATACAACTCAACCCGGTTAAACCGTAGTTCATATAGCCTGTGCGGTGACAGAGGTGTTCCTGTATCCACAATTGCAAGAGCAAATTGCAACCTTGAAAGAATTCCTCCCCTTCCCGACATTTGGTCAGAGCTCGGTACATTTCTGCTACAATCAGAGGAACCACTGTGCTAGTAGATTTTTTCATGGCAACATCTGGCATCCCTACTAGGCGAAGGTCTATGTGACCATCTTTTCTTGGACAGATTACCACTCCCAAAAAGGCTACCATGAAGGCTAATCCCCGTCGGGCTTCCCATTTGTCTTTATTTCCAGCATGTGTTAATCCTGTGTTGGGTTCCTCGAAACCTTTGGGGTTACCATACCGGTAATATAAGAAATGCAATGTACAACACCCTTCCGCCAGGTGCGGGTCTTGAATATCTCGGCTAATGTTCAACAAATCCAAGAACCTATGAAGGGTTACCGGTCGTGGGGCCAATGGGTATCTACCTCGGAGGTTCCCGTTGAGACCTGCGTATCCGGCGATCTCTTCTAATGTAGGTGTGAGTTCAAAATCTGAAAACTGGAATACATTACGGGTCGGTTCCCAAAATGGTATTAGTGCCTCAATGATATCCTTCCTTGGTTTGATTTTCAATAAATCTACGAGACCGCCCAAACTTTTGACCACAGTATCTCTGCTTCCTTTTCCCAAGTCATGCCACCACATATGGGGTTCCAAAGGGATCTCGCTCAGGACTGAGAAGGTTTCGATGTTACTTGAATTCATCCTGCACATTTATTTAGGGGAATTTAATGATTTATTTTGAAAAAAAGGGCTATTTGTGCAAAAATTCTTTATTTAGAAAACAGGACTGGATTTGCAAATATGGCCTTTCAGCACTTCTGGGAGGAAGATTTTAAGGCTGTGCCCGCAAACCATGTGAAAATGACTCAGGGTGGCTATTCTTGCAAACACGGCCTTCCGGCGTCCTTTTGGGGACATTCGGCTTATTTTGGACAGGAATGGCATCACCCGACTTATTTATGACACAAAATTAAAATTTGATATTTTTTGGCTATGTTTGCAAAAGGGAGATTGGACCCGATGAGGGTTGCCTACGTATCTCACATCCGGTGAGAATCAAACCAGCGTAGTTCGGGCAGATTTGCCAAAATCAAAACTATTTTGACCAACAATTTTTCTTTCTATGTTTTCAAATATTTTCCTTTTTTTTTCATTTTTCAAAAATTCGGCAACATTTCGGTACTATTTGGGCATTTGGTTTTTCACAACAAATGGTCATCCTCACCTAGTCCTAACACTGCTTATTTTCATTTAGGCAAGCCGGTCAACATGCAAAGCCGAGCAAATAAATGCGCAAGTAGCACGTAAGATGCATTAGGATGGTCAATTCATTTCAGGTCACCTGTCCTAGACGGTCCCAACCCCTGTGTTGAGTCCCCTAAGTCAAATGCACATGATGCAAACAAGCGTCCTACTAGGGATCCGGCATGAGGTTTTGTTCTTCTAGGTTTAAACCCTAGGTTTATTGGTCTAGACCTGGCTTACCCGAGCGGACAACTCGAGCCGAGGGGGAGGCAGCGTACCGGGGATACAGAAGCTCCGCCGGCTTAGCAACTTATCCTAACCTCGTTCTAAATTGGGAAAGACTCTAAACAGAAGAGAAGCTACACGAAGTGCACCCTTCTCCATGATGTAGAAGACTCAGAAAGAGGAAGGGATTCGTAACAGTTTATATACAATTCAACAAATAATAAAGCGGTAAAGCATTTAGCACATATAACATGGAACATGTAGAAAAATCAGATAAAGCCAAATATAACAATTGTACTAAGCTCGAATTCTTGAACCCTGAATCGAAATTCTGGGTTCGTGTCCCCAGTAGAGTTGCCAGAGCTATCACACCTCCTTTTTTACACACCTACCCCGAAGGATAATGTATAAGGGAGTTTTTCCATTTTAAGTGACATTATTCGAAATGGGATTATTTATTCAATTTAGAGTCGCCACCTGGGATAGGTTTAGTTTTTGGTGTCCCAAGTCACCGGTTTATCTTGAATCCCAAATCGAGGAAAATTTTCGACTTCCCGAATGGAGTCTGTGAACCAGAAATTCTGAATAAGGAATTCTGTTGACCCGAGGGAAGGTGTTAGGCACCCCCGGATCCCGTGGTTCTAGCACGGTCGCTTAAACCATTATAATTGGCTAAAAATCTGATTTTAATACATGTCATCCTATAGTGCAATTTTACAATTATTTACCGCTTTTAATTAATTTTAAGAAAGTGAACGTCGTTTAAAAACGTGTTTTCGGATCACGTCACATGAAATGCACCCGGATCCTCGACACATTTTTATTCAACGTTTTTGGATTTGAATTTGGGTCGCATGAAATGCACACCCGTATTTAGGAAGGTAAAATTATTAAAAAGCGCGCCTAAAGTGACTAACGTATTATTATCTTTGCGGGAGGCCATGAAATTCACTAAACGGCACGTCCCGAATTCTAAGTATTTCGAAGGAAATAGTTAAAGAGGGTCACACAATTTGTGATTTTATTTGGCGCGGCGCACCTCGATTCCATTTTTTAAAGATATTCAACCTAGAATTTGGCAAGCCATAAGCTATTTGTTATCTAATTATGACTATCCTCAATTTATTGAAAGAAGGAACTCGACTTTCTAATACTAAATGGGTAAAACTATGTCGTGGTGTAAACTAGCCCAAATATTTTTGAGGGACAGAATGACAATTTAGAGTCAAAACTTGGGCCCATCGTAAGGCCCAATAGATTGCGGTACTTATTATAAACAACCAATAGCCAAATTGGGATCTACAAGAACCCAAATTAAAGTAAAATGGGCTTCAGCATGAACAGGGTTACTGGTTGGGCCCTCCTATCAGCACAAAGCCCAATTTCAGTCATCTTGGCAACCAACAACAGTACTTGCAGTTCGAACAATAAACAGCCATTCATAATCAACGAGACTTTTCAGAATGCATGAAATTAGGAGATTTTGGATTTTTCATTTAAACTTTTTGACGCAAATTGATCCAAAACACCATCAGATTCATTTAAAAAAAATGAAAATGTCTGGGCCTAAAAATGAGCCCAAGCTCGAACAAGGATCACTTCCAATAGGACAAGATCCTTAGCTCGAACTTGCTACTCAAATACAGGCCAGCCCTATTTATTTTTAAGCTACTAACCAATTTTAGGCCTGTGTTAGGCCCTATCCTAACAAAGCATCAGTTAACCACAGCTAAAGACTTCAAAATTACATCGACCCAAAAAAAACAATTAAAACTATCAAATGCTATTTATTGAACTTTAGACATGATTCTGAATCGAAGCCATATATTTAGCAGTCCAAACGAACTGAACTGTTAAACTTAAACAAATTCAAATCCATTTGAACTATTTCAAAGGCCAGTTTCTAACCAAGTATTATGATACACATCCAAATCACAGCAGGGACGGTATTCTATCACAACAAATTCTAATTTCGAGCTACAAGACCAGCTGACCTACTCAAGCATACTGCAGAATATTCAGCATTCCATTCACACATGTTTTTTTTTTTTTTTTTTTTTAGGTTCCATTTACTATT
>NW_017675970.1:45865-49092 GCF_001879085.1 Nicotiana attenuata | reverse complement strand
TGGGGAGGGGTTTTGGTCCAATTTGGGCTGCCATTTAGCACTGGCCCAATATCAGGCCAGCCTGATTTTGCATCTCTTTTTATTTGCTTTTCAATTAATTCCTTTCTTTTCTTCTTCCTTTCTTTTTAAAATTTGTGTTTAATACAAAAATCAAAAATAAAGACCTGATTTAATTCTACAACTAAACTAATTATTTTATCTAAAATTACCTAAATCCTAATTTAAAAAGAGAACTATGTAAAGATGTACAAGGACTACTTTTGTGATTTTCTCCTATTTTGCAATGTCAATTAACTAATAAAACTAAAAAAATAAAATTAGAGTCCTAAATAGCAAAGGTACTATATTTTTGTTAATTTTTATTGAATTATATCAACTATAAATGTACACAAAATGCAAATAAACACAAAATCACGCAATTAATTCCTAAAATTCAAATAATAAAAGAAAAATCCTAATTCTAATGAATTTTATAGGAGTAATTCGAGCGCGGCAAAAATCACGTGCTCACAATATGCATTGTATAGGGGTATATACTCGTATATCAAAAATTACGATATTACTAATGTCATGTTTTGCTATGTATTAGTTATACATAGTATAATACCAAATAGGATGCATAATTAATATACATATTAACTTTGATATTTTTAATCCCTTGTTTGATAGTATTTTTCAACCTATGTATACTAATACATAGCATATCATGGCATTAGTAATACCATAGTTTTTAATACATGGATAAGCATGCATACACCCCTACCCAATGTATGTTATTTTTTAATATATCAAACAAAATAGTGGATAAGAAATAATCCCAACATTACTAATACACCCATTCATTACTATTCTTATATATCCTACCAGACCACCCATTAGAGCGCATAAATTGTTTAGGTATAGAGGGGCATGGTAAAAATGTTATAGGAGAAATGAGTTGGTTGGATCATAGGTTTTATTCGGGTGTGGATTGGGTCTTTTTATTAGATACAACCACGTGTTAGTGCCATTAAGATAGAGGCATATTTAAAATTTTACCGGGCCATTAATAATCAGGAACTCTCTTTGATCCTTCACTATTGCTGTCACAATCCAAAAATCCAACTAGTCGTGATGTCACATAATCTAACCCGCTAGGTAAGCCAATTAACAACTATCCAATTTAATGAGATTGATTAAGAGAAGAAATGGTAATACAATTGCTTTTTATACCAAGAATTTTCAAAGACTCGTAGTACAAATCATGAGCTTCTAAGATTTAGATTTTTACAAGACTGAACTGAAATAATTACTACATCTGTTTGAAATGTAAATGAACAAAATTCGAATCTAATGCTACCAAGGTCAAGTGATAGCCATAACTGGAACGCATGTACATCTTCAGATCCAGCTCCCGCCGTACGCAGCAACATCAGCATCATACATCTGCACGCAATGTGCAGAAGTGTAGTATGAGTACAACCGACCCTATGTATTCAATAAGTAACAAACTTAACCTTATGTTGAAAGTAGTGACGAGCTGGAACAACGGTCAGAGTCCAGCTCTAATAACCGGCAACGGTTCATAACAATATAGTAAAGATGGTACAAGAAGTAACTCAGCTCGTTCACAATTACGGAAAATAGGCATGCTTTCCAAGTATAACAATATGTCCCAAATCTTCCACCAAAAATACCAAAAGCATAAGAGTAAGTTCGAAAACCGTGATTTCTCTCAAAAACCTTTCAACAATAAATAAGATGTTTTATTTTTCAGATAGCATGATGAAAGTACGTCTCTATACCTATATGTCACTATGTAGATGAAATCATGAATGTCACCAAAACCGAGTAGCCTGAGGAAATGCATCTCTATGCTTGAATCTCAAATACGCATGCCAAACATAATGCATCTCAGTGATGAACTCATGTACTCACACTCTCAGAGTACTCAATCTCATGGTCTCAATGTCTCACTCATTATGCTCAATACTAAGCACTGTACATGGCAAATCCAACCCAACTAAACATAAATAAAACCTCACGCTCAGTACTGTATATGGCCAATCCAGCCCAGGGAAGATCCATCCCAAATATATATATCAACTGTCAGTCAGTCACTCAGTACTGTATAAGGCCAATCTAGCCCAAGGAAAATCCATCCCCAAATATAAATGATTGGGGCAAGATCCGTGCCCATGGAAGGTCCATCCCTCGATATAAACGATTCGGTCAAGATCTATGCCAAGGGAAGATCCATCCCTCGATATAAATAATTCGAGCAAGATCCATGCCAAGGGAAGATCAATGCCTTAATATAAATCAACTGTGCTCACTGTGGGGGTGCAGACTCCGGAGGGCTCCTTCAGCCCAAGCGCTATAATAAGCCAGATCTAGGCATCAATAAATAAATATATGTTGCGACGTGCAACCCGATCTCATAAATATCACTCATAATCAATCCCTCGGCCTCACTCAGTCATCAATCTCTCAGTCCCTCGAGCTCACAACGGTCATACTAAGCAGCCCTAATCAATTATGTGAGATGTGACAATATACAATAACAGAGATTGAGATATGATACGTAAAGATGAATGTGACTGAGTACATAATTGCAATTAAACAAATAACTCAACAGCAAAGAACGACCACTGTGGGTCTCAATAGTACCAGCATATAGCCTAAACATGATTTCTAGCATAGATTACAGCTCAAGTGCTCTAACACATAGAGTACAGTAAAAATGTTCAGATAAGATAGCTACACAGTTCCATGGAATCGACTAAATCACAATTCACACGGTGCACGCCCAAACGCCCGTCACCTAGCATGGCGTCACCTCAACATCAATCACATAACACGTAATTCGGGGGTTCATACCCTCAACACCAAGTTTAGAAGTATTGCTTACCTCGAACAAGCCAAATCCAATATTGAGCAAGCCAAACGGTGCTCCAAAATACCATCACGCGCATATTGACCTCCGAACTGCTCGAAACTAGCCAAAAGCAACTCAAATACATCAAATAATACCAAAGGAAACAAACCCAATCGATAAAGGTCGAATCTTTAATCAAAAGCCCAAAATCAACCAAAAAGTAAACCCAGGCCCGCGCCTCGAAACCCGACGAAACTTATAAAATCCGACGACCCATTCAATTACGAGTCCAACCATACTAGCTTCACTCAAATCCGACTACGAATCGAAGATCAAAACTCAAAGATTCACTCTTTGAAATTTTAGACAA
>NW_017675970.1:0-45845 GCF_001879085.1 Nicotiana attenuata | reverse complement strand
CCCCCCCCCCCCCCTCCTAATTTTCTCTTTAAAATTCACAATCCAATTGCTAAAAACGAAGATAGATTCTCAATTAGCAGTTACAAATCAGTCTAGTTTTGATTTTTTATCCAATTAGTGATTTTGTGGGTCTTTACAAACTTGTTTTTAGTTTTATGACCGTACCTTTTTTGTATATTTATGACCAATATGAAAGATTTACTCTTACATTTAAGAAAATTAGAAGGGTCATTTTCTTAATTTTAAAATTGTAAAGGGGTATGATTGATGGCCATCTCCTCATTAAAACTTGGATAATCAAGTTTCAATGACGTCGACTGGCCAACTATCCCTAATTACGTTCATTTTTTGTGTCCCATGACTTTTGGACTTTAGGGCTTTAAGCTCCATCTAAGAACCCACCGTCAAAACGGGCCGGGTCTATTTGAAGTTGAGGGTTTTTCCAGTAATTGGGCAAAGGGTTTTAGGCCTCGCACTCAAATCAAGCTTTTCTCCCTTTCCTATATAGCCGCAGTCAGCAAGAAGAAGTCGAAGAAGAAGGGAAACAAAACAAATTCCTTTCTTATATTTTTGTTTATTTATTTATTTTTTGTATTCAGAGTTCCTACACGTACAACAGTTGCAATGGCTACTCTCGTTCCTCCGACAACTACAGTTCCACCGGCGGCAGGTTCAAAATCGCCGGCCGTTGAATCGGAGAAAGTTGATTACTTGAACTTGCCTTGTCCCATTCCTTATGAAGAAATTCATCGCGAAGCTCTCAGTTAGTATCATCCTTTATTACTTTGCTGATAATCATTGTTGCTTTAATTATTTTTACACAGTGAATTTGTTGGGACGCCTAAAATATCAAGTATTTCTAGTACTTTTTATTTTTATTATTATGTTTTATTTTGTATAATATTGGTCTAAGATGAGTTTGTAAGGAGTAACATGGTCGGTAATGATCAGTGGTGGAGACCGGATTATAATGCAATAGTATAATGAAATGAGTTCCAGTAGAGCGGAATAGATATAGAGGATTAATATCGCAGGCCTAATTAGGACGTCCTGAATTGTTTCAAAATAGCGGAAATGGATGTAGAAGATTTGATAGCATAATGAATATAACAGAATGGATACAGTAGATGATATATATAGTTATAGAGGTGGATGTAGAGCATCACTTATGGGTTCATCTGAACCCAAACTTTGATTCAGGTCCTGTATATATATAATAATGAATTCACTAAATATGCACAAATAATAGATTTTGTAGCCATTTAAGCGAATGAGTTGTGGTAGAATTCCGAACTTGAACCCATGATGTTCAAATCCTGGATAGGCCTCTGTGTATAGTAGACCCCAGTTAGTTGGGGTGGTAGGATAATGAAATGGTTGGGAGCAGAATGCATAAAGAAGATTTATAGTGAATCCTAACTAGTTTTTAATTGAGTCATAGTTGCTTTCCTGTTGTCTGCAGATTGTTTGGTGTATTCTAAGAAATGTAGTGCAATCAAAATATGCAGTTTCAGTTACATATGTTTTGTTGTTGTTGCTGTTAAAACCCCGCTGACTTAATTTCACAAAGGCAGTGCAACATTGAGCCTATATTTCCTCAATGGATACAATCAGCTCATGGTAAAACTTCATATTGCTATGTTACATGCGCTTTCTGAATTTGAACATTCAAGTGCATTCCTATGTCTACTGAAAGAGTAGTTTCAGTATTAGTGAATTTATTAGGTGGGATCCAGTATGGGGTTCAGTATGTGTTAAGGATTTTGTAGTGCGAATGATTTTGTGGCAATCTGTTATGAATAATCTCGCACATCTGTGAATTATGATAGAAACATGAAAGCAAAGGCTGTTATATACAATATTAGAAAACATGTAATGTTTGGAAGTGACTTAGAGAAGTCAGAGTACTAAGTCTGTGCTAGCTATTTAATGTTGGATAAAATGATGCCACACAGACAAACTTTTGTTTTGATGTAGAAGAACAAAAGAAATTTTCATAGTTTGGTGGCATGTCATGGTATTAAACAGTTATACGATGAAAGGAAAGTGGCAATGAACCAAATTCGGTTTGCGCTTGGTAGACTATATCATATTTATATTTTTCTAAGAAGACCGATGAAAATTTATAGATAGTGGAAGAATGATATCCACATTATGTTTAATGATAAAAAAAAGCATATGACAAAGTGCCAATAAAGATCCATACCAAGTACATGTGACAATGGACCCAAGAATTTGTATCTAGGTGAGCATAATCTGGCTCAGACACTACCACTCTTAAAAAAATGATATAATGATATGGATGAAGGAGCAGTTACTAGTGTGAGAACTGAGGGAGGAGTTTTGAGTTACTGTGGGTTTACTCCAACTGTCTCTACCTTGAGCTAATACTTGTTACACCTACATTAGGTTTGTCTTGTCAGGACTTATTGTATTCTAGTTAGATATTTATTTATGTAGGGATAAGTGTGAGATCCGGAATACTTCTAGTGGTAGAGAACTCCAATTTTTCCTTAAAGTATAAATTATTTAGTATAGAATGAAATGGGCGTGAATAGAGCAGAATGGATACGGAGGATTCATATATCTAACCTCAACTGGTTTGAGATCGAGTGATAGTTGATTATTGTTGTGAACATTTTCTAGGTTTAGCAAGTAATACCGCCTCTTCATTCAAAATTCAACAATTCATTTAAAAAAGAGGTTGCGCTAGGAGTTGTTAGATGCATCATGTGTGCCTGTTTCAACTAAAGTTATTTCAGGTAGTCCTCTTTATCAAAACCTTGAGCTAGTTGTTTAAACCACTATCAGGTTAAAGCAATGCAGTGGCTTCTATTGCAGTTTTAATTTTTCCTTTTACGTTCATATTTGATAGGCTTCGGTGCTCTTAAGTCTGACACTTAACTCCTATATTTCTGTTATTGTTATTGCTTTTGTGAAGGGAATAACCAATTCATGTCTCTATTGGCAGTGTCTTTAAAGCCGGAGCTTTTTGAAGGATTGCGTTTTGACTTTACCAAAGGACTTAATCAGAGATTTTCACTCAGTCATAGGTAGATTTTACATACTTGAAAAATATATCATATTTGTTGCTATGTTATCTCTATTGATAGAGGGAGAGAGGTGTTTTCTTAGTGATAATAAATGCGTTCACCTTTTCTCAGTGTTTTTATGGGGCCTACAGAACTTCCTACTCAGTCTGCAGACATCGTTAAAATACCAACTGCCCACTACGAGTTTGGTGCTAACTTTATAGATCCAAAGGTCTGTAGTTGATTTTATTCTCTCCAAGTGCCTGAACTCGTTGAGGATCTAATTCTGGCAGCAATGACTTCTGATATTGTTACAGATGATGCTTATTGGGAGAGTATTGACAGATGGGAGGGTGAATGCTAGGGTGAAGTGTGATTTGTCTGAGAATCTTTCGTTGAAAGCCAATGGTCAAGTAAATATTTATATTTTCAAGTGCTGCTTTCCCTTCTATAATTTTATGTGGAGCGACCGGCATATCTCACAATTTTAATCTTCTTAACAGCTAACTGGTGAACCGCACATGTCGCATGGCATGGTTAATTTCGACTACAAGGTAGACATGCACATGTTTTAATAAGATTTAATTGGTGCATCCAGGCCAGACTGCACACTTCCTATTTCATTCAAGTAGTACTATTCACATATCATGCTGTAGGCCATTTGACTTGGGGATAATGATTGTTGTATGTCTTTGTTGTTGTTGTTGTATATAAGGGTAAAGACTACAGGACCCAATTTCAACTTGGCAATGGTGCATTATTTGGAGCCAGCTACATCCAGGTATCATATTAATTTGTTACTCTCTATTTTAAATAACGAATACATCCTAGAAGACTGAAAAAATACAGAAAGTAAATGGCCTTTTCTCAGCCCATTGGTTATACTGCTTTAGGGATTTATGTCCTCAAGTTGCATGACATATTGTTAAGTTTCAGACATAGTTTTAGTGGTTCAGAAAACTTGTACTCAATGGGTTGAGTTGGAATAAGGTTTTATCATTGTACAGTTGTGTGTAGGTAAAAAAAGTGAAAGATAATGCGTAACATTGTACTGCCAACAGGGATTAAAAGCCTAGAGAGTGGGAGAGAGAGCTAGGGGAACCATCAGGAATTAGTTCTTATAGCATCAAAAAGAGATCGATGGTAATATGATTTGAGAGAAATCAGATTACTTGATTGAAAAAAAGCTAGTGACTGATGTGGGTCACATTCTCTAACACCTCGATCCCTTAGAAAAATAATTAAAGTATTTCTTTACTAAATTTAGCAACTAGACCTCAGACCATTCCCTCAACCCCTGATGACAAGAAGGCAGTGCCAACCACTCTACTCCCTTTGGCCACAAAAAGTATTCCGAGACAAGAACTGTGTCATGCCACTCAATCAGCATAATTACTTCATAAAAGTAACCGTTTCCAATAAAAAGAAAACCTCCATCATTTACCTTTTCGCCAGAATAGCCCATTGAAATAATAGACAATTTCCACCGGCATTTAGTCTGGTATTTAAGTTAGCCAATGAGAAACTAAAAATTTGCAATCTATTCGACCGTCATTGTTTTGGTAAAAAATGTCACGAGTTCAAGTCTTGTCATTTGCAAATATTCTTCTTTCTGGAGAGTAATGAAGGATTAATTGACACCAACTAAAATTGTTTATTTTATCAGACTATATGCATGCAAGATGTATTGGGGGCACATAGAGAATCCTTTTTTTTAGTCTTATCTCAGCAAAGTATTTTTTTTTTTTAGGACGGGGGGGGGGGGTGGTGTTTCACTTGATTTGTTGTGGATTAGGTGATGGAAAACCAAGCAACACGAAGCGTTCATGGTTGCACATGGTTTTGGTTGTGAAGGAGTATTGGGGATGGATGCTTATTGGTTGTAAGGGATAGACGTGGTTTGCTTTTGTGTCATTTAGAGTTTGGTTTGAAGAGGTCATCCCACGTCAAAGGACTTCAAAGTGGAGATTCCTAGTGAATAGTTATCCGATTAATTGTCTTGATGTTGCACGGTCTATTTGTGTCAGTGGGTGGAAAGATTTGAAAGGAGAAGGAAAATATGGTAAGGATAGTGCAGATGCAAGCCCTTCTTTAAGAGGATTGAGCCTCCACTGTGTCTTTAATGGTTGGGAACTTGTATAGGTCCAATTTAAATGTCCCTACTCCTGCACAAGTATTAGGGATGGACGCTTATTGGTTGTTAGGCATAGACATGGTTTGCTTTTGTGTAATTTAGAGTTTGTTTTGAAGAGTTCATCCCACGGCGAAAGACTTCAAAGTGGAGATTCCTAGTGAATAGTTCTCAGATTAATTGTCTTGACGCTTCACAGTCTATTTGTGTCGGTGGGAGGAAAGATTTGAAAGGAGAAGAAAATATGGTAAGGATAATGCAGATGCAAGCCCTTTTTAAAGAGGATTGAGCCTCCACGGTGTCTTTAATGGTCGGGAACTTGTATAGGCCCATATTAAATGTCCCTACTCCTCACTTTGGGCCTCTTTTGTCTCATTTTGCTTGAAAATTCTTTTGGAATTAAAAGATGAATTATCTAAGAGGATTATCAAATTGGGCAGTGTGTATGGCTGTGCTTCTGGAGGTACTATTGCTTAGGTATGCTCTTCTTTATTGTGAAGTTGCTTCGATCACATTAATAATATAAAGGTTGCGATTGGCACTTATATAATTTTTTATTATAGAAGGTTGCTAGTAGTACTTTGCTTCTTTTAGTTGTGTTCCTTGATGGTCACTCTAATACAAACTTATCATCATCCTTCTTAAATTGGAGAGTAGACTGTAATGGACTTTACTTAATGAAAAGTGAGAGTGGAGATTGCAAATACTATAACAATATTATCTTCCACTTTTGCCCCTCTGGGGATTATCTGATAAATTGGGAGATATCATATGTCTGCTACATATTGGTCAATCATGGATTCCTTATGGTTCTTATGAAATACCTGAGAATGAGTAAAGATGTCGTCCTGATTGAGGGCCAATATCGTATGCAGATGAATTGTGTGGTATTATGCTTTTAGCTTTTTAACTGAACCTTTACATGGTCTTGCAGAGTGTCAGTCCACATTTGTCTCTGGGTGGGGAAGTATTCTGGGCTGGTCAGCATCGGAAATCTGGCATTGGTTATGCTGCTCGCTACAACACAGATAAAATGGTATTCTGCTTATTACTAGATGATAGAACATTTTGTCATCCAATCATTTTTATCTGGATTCGAGGTATTATAATATTGTGCAAAAGATGAATGATTTGTTGACTGATGCGTACTTTTTATTGTGTTGGACACGTGGTAGCAGTTTAAATTTCATTTCTGTTGGACAGTTAGTTCTTTCTAGTAGCCTGCTAACTATTCCGTTAATTGAGAGGCCTTCCATTTATTTTTCCTGTTATTGTCCTTCCAGAAAACTAACTTGTATATCATGCCAGTGAGGCATTTGATTGAATGCTTTATCTGAGGTGTTCTTTCAAAAGCTATAATATCAAGGCCATGGTCATTATTCTCTTTCCTATGTAGTATGAATAGCTTTAGAATAAAATTAAACTGCAGGTCTTCCAGATGCAAAAGGGTTTATATTCCATCATTTTGTCTAAGTACTTCCCTGTGATATTGACAGTGGAACAGGAACATCAAAATATTCATGTTTCTGAGTAAACCCCTCGAAGAGAAAAAATTATCTATTATGTTTTCTTTTGCCGATCTCACCAGCATTTCTGCTTGCAGTTGTCTTTTTTGTAGATGTCCATCTTTCTAGGTTTTCTAAAAATGTTTTTTGCATTATTCAGTGTTTGTTAAACTTATCTGCAGGTTGCTTCAGGGCAAGTTGCTAGCACTGGGATGGTGGCACTGAGTTATGTTCAGAAAATTTCTGAAAAGGTTTTACGAGTCAGCAGTATCTTAATGACTGATTTGTGACTTGCTTTCTTACACGCTTTTCTTAAACACTTTCCTTACATGCAGGTGTCTCTAGCATCAGACTTTATGTACAACTACATGTCTAGAGATGTTACAGCAAGCTTTGGCTACGATTACATCCTTCGGCAGGTAATTTTGTTGTGGTAGACCTTTTTCAGAAAATTTAATTATTTCCTGCAGGTCACTTTTGGTATTACACTTTGACTCCTGTGCATTTCCAGCAATTTTGCAGTTTCCTGTTGGCTTTGAAAACCCCTGCCTCTAAGACGTCTATAGTTGTGAACTGTTCTATTTGCTGCAACTCTACAGAGTCTAGCGGAAAATGAAAGCTCCAAATTTAATGCCCAAAATTGTCATTATCGTTTTTGAAACAATTGCACGCAGACTCCAATAGATCATTCTTGCCCTTAATCCAGTTTAAGTTAAAAGACTGACTACCACCTCTTCCCTGTATATTGCATGGACAGACTTGGTCTGTGCCTGTGAGTCTGCATATCTGTAGCAGCCCTTTCTTGATTCCTAATTTACCTACCTCTCTTCGTCACTTAAGATATAGGTACTACCTGTTTTTAATTTTATTTTTTTATCTTTCTGCTATGTGACATCTTATTTGTTTGTGCTATGTGACATCTTATTTTGTAGTGTTAAGAGATTCATAGCGGGAGCTTAGTGCACCGGGCTGCCCTTTTTCACCTGTGTACAGGGGTATCCCCTGACAAGTGGTAAACAAGGAAAATTTCCTAAATACTGGGACTCTTAATTATGATAGAACTAGGGAATACTGTGCTGTTAACCTAAAGTTATACATTGAATCTAGTATGTTCTAGCATCTAACTAGATCAATTCTCTCCACTTTCAACATAGACATTACAAACTTTTTGTGGGCTGCTATTATGCGTTTTGTGAAGGGTTCTTAAAGCTCATTAAGTTGATCTTTTTTTCGTGACTGCATTGCGGCAATGTTGGGACGTCTAATCAACCTTGCTCATCCTGACTTCAATGTTTACTGAATCGATATTGTATGCATGCATTACAGTGTCGTCTCAGAGGGAAGATTGATTCCAATGGATGTGTTGCTGCTTTCCTGGAAGAGCGCTTGAACATGGGTCTTAATTTCGTTCTTTCAGCTGAGGTAGGGTGGTATATGGACTTTTTTTAATCTTGTCGTAGCTCCTTTACAAAATACATGTTCTTATAAGTTTTGCTTATAAGTGTCGCCTATTTTTTTCCCCTAATAAATCTTTGAGGGCTAGCTAGTGCATGGCTTGAAACTCGGTTGATAAGGGGCACACCCCTTTGTCAATTCTTGTCCGTCATGTTTTTACTAGTTGGAACCTAATCTCGCACAGTTTGGCTGTATATCTTTCAGTAGTATCCTAAATTATGTGCCTTATTGCTTGTTCAGGTCGATCATAAAAAGAAAGACTACAAGTTTGGCTTTGGACTCACCGTTGGAGAATAGAGGCAGCTTTAACAGGGATTATGTTTTATAATTTGAGCGCAAAATTAAATTGAAAGCATCTTTAACAAATGATTCTTTTTCTCAGCGATCAGAACCAAAACACCAGTTTTGTATCTTTATTGAGCGACATTGTTTCTAGAGCATATCAACTGAGTCACTGGTAGTTGATTTTGCAATTTGAGACATTCTTTAGATAGTTTAGAATTGTAGAGGTGACTTTATTCAGCTAGAGAGATCTACCATTCTGATTTTACTGTGTGAGACACATTGCCTACTCTGTGGTTAATAATTCCAAGGTTTTAAATCATACTCCCTCCGGTCCACTTTAATTGTTCTTTTGGCATTTTTCTTATGGTCCACAATATTTGATTTTTTCAAATATCAAGAAGGAATTAACTTCTTTTTTTCAAAGCTACCCTTGGAGTAAAGAGCTTATGCATATTTGTTATATTTTCAATGAACAAATTAAAGTTAATATTGTCATTTTTATTGTTAATTAATGCTAAAAGGTGAATTTCTTAATAATGTGTGAAAACAATTAAAAATTCAATTAAAGTGGACCGGAGGGAATATAATTTAACTCAGATTTTGGGGGCATCTGAATATCAATCATCTATGTTTGCTTCAAGCTAGTTAGAGTCAGCTATATAGATTTTTTGTAGCGAATTTGAATTTTTCTAATGTTTCAGAGGGTGTAAATCACTACAGATATCAACCTCAGCTGTGAGACACAAACAATAGGGTCAAAAAAAGGAAAGAGGGTTTTATTTATATTTGAGACTATGTGTTAAATTAATGAGAAATAATTTGATAAATTTAAGTTTTTTTTTTGTAAGGATATTTTCTTTGAAAGTATTAATTTTCCGTTTCTGAAGTTTGCAGCTTCTTTTCAACAACAGAAAAATTATTTTTGTTGTTGCTCAAAAGCACTTTTTGTTTTTATCAAATACTTCAAATCTTCACAAATGTATTATTTTAGAGACAAACGTGCCTTGGCTTCTTAAAAGTTTGGCCAAACATGCTATTAGTTGCAGATACATTGTTTGTTTCAAAATCAAATGCTTAATCCCCTTGGATAATGGAAATCTTACACAAATATTAATGAATAATGTTTTTATTTTACAAGTTTTCAAAAGCATAAAGTATATCCGCTATAATATATATTAAATAGAATAACGAAAATGACAAATTAAAATTACAAAATCTAAAATTATAAATGCTCTCACGGTTGGAAAATAATACCTCTTTCACCTTTTGAATGTGGACAATAATTGATTTTACAATTAAAGGTTAAGGGGAACAATAAATTACAGTTGATGTTTTAGTCCAAANGTGGTGGAGGTGAGGGTGAGGAAGACGACGTCTATATCCGACAATCAGTTTGGGTTCATGCCGGGCCGCTCCACTACGGAAGCTATCCACCTTATTAGGAGGTTGGTGGAACAGTACAGGGATAAGAAGAAGGATCTGCACATGATGTTTATTGACTTGGAGAAAGCATATGACAAGGTTCCTAGGGAGGTGCTCTGGAGATGTCTTGAGGCGAAGGGCGTGCCGGTAGCCTACATAAGAGCGATCAAGGACATGTATGATGGAGCTAAGACTAAGGTTAGGACTGTGGGAGGCGACTCGGAGCATTTCCCGGTTGTTATGGGATTACACCAAGGCTCTGCGCTTAGCCCGTTTCTATTTGCCTTGGTGATGGATGCTTTGACACACCATATTCAAGGGGAGGTGCCACGGTGTATGTTATTTGCTGATGACATAGTTCTAATTGACGAGACGAGGGCCGGTGTTAACGAGAGATTGGAGGTTTGGAGACAGACTCTCGAGTCTAACAGTTTCAAATTGAGCAGGTCTAAGACAGAGTACCTGGAATGCAAGTTTAGCGCTGAGTCGAGGGATGTAGGCGGGGACGTGAGGCTTGGGCCACAGGTCATCCCCAAGAGAGATAGCTTCAAGTACCTTGGGTCGATGATTCAGCGGGACGGAGAGATCGACGAGGACGTCACTCACCGCATAGGGGCGGGCTGGATGAAATGGAGGCTTGCATCTGGAGTCTTGTGTGACAAGAAAGTGCCACCGATACTCAAAGGTAAGTTTTATAGAGCTGTGGTTAGACCGGCCATGTTGTATGGGGCAGAGTGTTGGCCGGTTAAGAACTCCCATATCCAGAGGATGAAAGTAGCAGAGATGCGGATGCTGAGGTGGATGTGCGGGCACACTAGGATAGACAAGATTAGGAATGAAGATATTCGGAAGAAGGTGGGCGTCGCCCCTATGGATGACAAGATGCGGGAAGCGAGGCTCAGATGGTTCGGGCACGTGCAGAGGAGAAGCCTTGATGCACCGGTGAGGAGGTGTGAGCGGTTGGCCGTGGTGGGTACGAGAAGAGGTAGAGGGAGACCTAAGAAGTCTTGGGGAGAGGTGATCAGGCAGGACATGGTATGACTGCAGATTTCCGAGGACATGGCCCTTGATAGGAAGGCCTGGAGGTCAAGCATTAGGGTTGTAGGATAGGGGTAGTAGAGCTTTCCTTACTTCATACCGGGGATGAGGCGGGGTTGGATTAGGGTTGATCTTAGATGGCTTGCAATTTATGTTGAACCCACACTATTCTTGCTGTTTATCTTAGCCCCGGGCCTTAGACTCTGGTTACTGTTATTGTATGTCATTCATCTTTTGGTTTTTATGCTTCTGTTACTATTACGGTTTCTACTGGAGTTACTAATGAATTCTCTTTTCTTATTTTTTATCTCCGTCTTTCTGAGCCGAGGGTCTATCGGAAACAGCCTCTCTGCCCTGTCGGGGCAGGGGTAAGGTCTGCGTACACATTACCCTCCCCAGACCCCACTATGTGGGATTTTACTGGGTAGTTGTTGTGGTTGTTGTTGTATGTAAGGCTCTATCACTAGCGCAAAATTAGGGCACACTGAGATAAGCAACAGTCTAACGTCTCTAAAATTTTCCAGCAAAAAAGGGATTCCTATGTTACTCTCGCAATGGTATTCTCTTTATCTCTTTCTTTGATATTTCCCGTTATGGTCAGGGAACTTGTTTACCCTAAAAATTGGATAACAATTAAACTTATAATGCGGTTTTTAGGACACGTGATTTCACCTAATACCAATTGATAAATATAAAGATTAACAGTATAGATTAACAATGAGATAAAGCAAACCACTCTTGAAACGTGATTCAGCCCTTGAGCTTAAGTGCCCTCGAACTGATCGGTGCCCAAAATAGTTAAGAAACACACTAACTGATGAACACGAATATAAGCTAGAAAGTATTGTATTGCTTTGATATGCGTGAATATATGATGGTTACAAAATGATTAAGACCCTCTTTATATAGTAGAGGAATCCTATTTGTGGTAAAATTCTAATTACGGAAATAAATCCCATGATTAACTAAACAACCGCCCTTGATTTGATCTGTTCCGAGATTTACGCCATGATCTTCGGCCAGCCACGGATATCTCGCCTTTCTGTTCTTGTGCTTTGCTCGATGTCTGTCTCATTTGGTCTCGATCGCTACTGGCCTCGATATTCGATAGGTTACCTTGGTCCTAGAACTCGGTGCCTTATCCTCGTACCTCGGTCTGATCCGTTGCGAGGACGACCTTTGATGCAATTCCCTAGACTTGATCAAATACTAAAATCGGGCAGGCCCGATTTTAACCGTATACAGATAGTCCCCTCGTTTCTTGGAGTGTAATGAGAAGAAAAGAATTGAGCCTTCAATTTTGTACCTCGACCTGTCATGACGTCATCTTCATGGCGTAAGCGACGAAAGTGCTGAAACGTCCCGTCAGTTCGCATATCGAGGCATCAAATGCCTGTCAGTTGCTGTCCGCCATTATTGATTTTGAACCGTCACCTTCTTCCTATAAATGTGATTTCCTTCTCTTTTGCCCAAACTTTATTCTTAATCTCCGCCCTAATCTTCAAAGCTTTTCACTTCTTTCAAGCTTTTTCGTGCTACATAATCTCTAAGTTTCGTTATCAACCTTCTCTCAAAACACCAAACCTCATTCTCTTCTTCCTTCTTTCAACTAGCAGAGATGGCAAAAATGTCTAAAACTGTTCCACAAAAGGAGGGCACCTATTCATCACGGCCGGCCGGTGATAAAACGCCGATGGAGCCGCGTCCTGAGGAGTGCGTTCCCGAGTGTGTGTGTGTGTGTGTGTGTGTGTGTGTGTGTGATCTTGCTTCCGACTTCAAAGTTGAGAAAACTTCATCTATCCCTGGCCGGTGTGAGCCAATGTCGAGATACATGTGCTCGATAACTGAGAGTGACCTTGAGCAGGTCAATAAGACTGCCATTGGGAGAAGAAAGAGGTGGTGATTCCGACTCCCGAGGAAGATATCACTACCCATGTGGAAGGGTTTCTAAGTGTTTACACTTACCCTTTCACGCTGGGCCCTATCGATCCCCTCATCATTGACTTTTGCCGCCAATATCAAATAACCCTAGGTTAGATCCATCCTTCTTTTTGGCGGATTGTCATTCTGTTCCGATTTTTTGCGAGCAAAGTCGAAGGGACGCATTTCACACTCGACCACCTCATCAGGCTATATAGGCCTCGTCTTTTTCGAGGTGGGTTAATAAATCTACAACGTCGGGCCACCAAGGTGCTGTTGTCGAGCATAGACGAGGACAAGGATCGAGGGTGGATGGGTCGGTTCGTTCAATTGAAGACTTCCGGCCTAATTCCGGCCGAGAAGATGCCATTTCCCAAGAAGTGGAATATGGAGCGTAAGTTCAATCCTTCCTTTAGCTTCTATTACTGTTTTGTTTCTTTTACTTCTCCTCATCGACATCCTTTTCTATGATGTAGCGGTCGCTTGGATGCCTGGTGCTATTCCGAACCTCGAGAGCTGGGTTCGGACCCTAGCTTCGACCTCCTCGTACGCTGAGCGCTCATGGCGCGATTTAGCAAGGGGCCGATGGGAGGCCAAAAATCACGGTAAGCCTTTTCTTCACATATCCGATGACTTTTGTTAAAATTTTTCCCTCTTATACTCACTTGACTTCCTTTCATATAGGCCTCGGAAAAGATGCCGTCATGAGGCCCCCGTCCGGGGAGGAGGAGGTTTCGCCCACTCCTATCGTCGACAACCGTGCACCCATCCTCCTGAAATCCTAAATCCGCCTCTGGACTCACCAGCTAAGTGAGTTGTTTTTGTTGTGTTTATAGATTTACTTTTAAATTATTTGATTTCTTTATACTTATTAACTTTTAAAATATTTTTTCTATAGTTGAATGATGGTTGCAATTTGGCCATCAAACTCCAAACTCGCAAAAATTTACCGTTAAAGTACTAATTTTAACTTCTAGCTCATTAGGATGTGAGAAAAATTTGAGCGTATTTAAACATGTAAGAAGAATATATATTATATTATTATTAGTATATCTTAATTACTCTTTACAACTTATGCATAAATTCATCCAAAGAAGAGGGATAGACTTGAGCTATCACATTTTAAAGATCTAGTGACATTAAGTACAATAGAACACTAAAGTGTCGGTATGAAGCTCGTGATACTATTGATCTATGTTTATTGGATAATATTAACGAGGCAAATTGGTTAGCTGGAGCTCCCTAAAATCATGAAGAAGAAGAAGTATATGAAGAAGATGATCTCAATTGGGGTAGTGTTGCTACGACGAGTGGGGTTGAGGAGAATATCTACGGTCTTAGGGACAACGCTTCTTCTTCAAGGTCTCATAACAAGGAAAAAAAAGTAGTTACAAGTTCAAGTCAGTCCCTAATTGATGAAGACTCTGTGGAGGAAGAAGATGAGGACCAATACAATTATAACAATCTTGAGTTCAAGAATTTGAAAATCTTGAAGAAGAATAGATGTTGCTTTGTTTATAATTAGGTTTTGAATTTGCTTGTCTTATAAATTGTTGATTATCTAGTTCTAGACTTGAATTATTGACTATCTAGTTCTTTTATCATCTACTATCTGTTCTTAGTTTTTAATTGAAATATTTGCTAATAAATTATTGCTATTGAATTTTTGGTTATTTATATATGCAAATTTAATAATTTAATATTTTGTATTAATTGGCACTTCACTTCTGTATGGGTCAAAATCCAACTAAAGGAAATTCGGCATGAAGAGGTGACCAAGTGTGAGAACTGTGGCTCATCATGGGCGACTAGGTCGAGGTCAACCAGGGGTTGACAATACTGAGCCTCCGAGTGAGCCATTAGGGCCGAGGCCGAGCAGTAGGAAAAGAAGTAACGGCTAGTATAGCTTTGGAACTTTCAATGGGAATATTCTATTGAATATTCCTTCTGTTGTACCTTTTTAGGGTTTTTGGGAATATCCCACATAAATAGTAGAAGAAAGAAGGCAAAATGGAGGGAAGGTGGATTATGATAAGAACTCTTATGGGAAGTAGACTCAAGGAAAACAATACAAAATAGTATTACCTTTCCACAAGGATTCGATTTGCTGTTTATTCAACCTTTTTCTCGCATCAGATCCGAGAAAACCTCATATATTCCAATATCCATGTCTTACATCAATGTCAGAGAGAAGAATCATCCACCTCATTCAACATTTGGGTGAATCATTCCCTCTATTTACACTTATTGCCATTTAATATAGTTATTGCTCATCATTGTTCCTTAACTCATTCTTGACAACATCATTTAATACCATATGTATTAAATTGGCTCAAACGTTATTCAGCACTATTTATACAAGCACGTGTTAGATATAGAACTTATTATATTTAACTAAGATTTACCCATCACCTTTGTATTTAATTAGTTTAACAAAAGGTTTCATACTTTCTGATCGAACAATTTGGTGCCGTATGTGGGGAACTTTCAAGTCAAAGTCATAGTTTTTCTAGATCTAAAAAAAAAAAGCAAAACACAAAAATTTATTTTTCCCTACTTGCACAGTCTAACATGGCTGGTAATGGAGAGCAAAGATTGAAGGCAGTGGCAGGCCTTACTACTAACCTCCTAAACACCATCAATGAGGTTAATGGAACAGACGAGGAGAACATGACACCAAACGCTTCCCCTAGACGAAGTGGTTCATCCCTTCCTCATGGCAGCGTTACCACCTCCCACGGAAAAGAGCCTCTACATCCACAGCGGAAGAAGCACTACCAGCAGTGAAAAAGCTACTAGAGGCATGGTTGACGAGTACGCTGACCAGCATACTCGACAAACCTGTCCTAAGGGCGAGCAATGAGGATGCCCGAGTCAATATCACAACAACCAATGAGCAGCACGTCCCTCCTCCTTTAACAGGTATCACTCACACCGTTAATGATGCATGTAACGACAACCTTACAACTATTCTAAGAAAAATAGAGGAGATGGAGAATGAGAACAAAGCGCTCCGCGAGCAAATGAAGGAGCACCAAGAAAGGGTAGACAAGATACCAGGCGCCCCAAAGCTTTTACCGAAAGGGGACGCCGACTGGTTCGTGGAACAACCATACAGCGATGAGGCCGCGCCACATGATATACCTAAAACATTCAAGATGCCGTCGTACTTGAAAATATATGATGGCACAACGGACCTTGAGCACCCACTATGTCACTGCAGTAAAAGGCAACGACCTCGTCAAAGAGCAAGTATCATCCATATTGCTGAAAAAATTTGATGAAACCCTGACCGGGGGAGCACTGACGTGGTACTCAAAACTGCCCGCGCGAGCCATAAACATTTGAGGAAATGGCTGATAAGTTCGTCACCGCACATGCCGGAGCCAGGAAAGCAGAAGCGAGAGTAAATGATATATTCGCCATTAAACAAGTCCCTGGCGAAGGACTCGGGGACTTCCTTGCCCGGTTTAACCGTGTTAGAATGACTCTCCCAAATGTATCGGAAGGAATGGCGGTAGCAGCATTCCAAAATGGGCCGAACAGGAGCGGTTCGAGGGCGACCAAAAAATTATTGAGCCGGCTCATGAAATACCCTCCTACCACTTGGGACGAAATATATAATGCCTATTGTACCGAGGTGAGAGCAGATGAGGACGACCTCAACGGACCAACCCAACGATTGACATCGGTCCAAATGGAGTCGATAAAGGATCGGAGATATGATAATAAGAGAGATCTAGCAGGACCCCGTCCTAACCAGGAAAGACATCAGCCTTACAGCCGAGGTACCCTCATGTCGCCTCCCCGACATGACGAAGGCCCTTCTAGGCCAAAAACAGGAACTCATCGGAATGAGAGAGATATGCCCCCCTTATTATCTGCTCATAATTTCTGTGTTTCCCCCTCAGAAATAGTTTACGCACTGGAGAAGCTCGACCCAAAATTAAAGTGGACGCAAAAGATGAGGTCCGACCCGAGCACTAGAAAGTCAAATGCCCTCTGCGAGTTCCACCAGGAGCGATGCCACAAAACCGAGGAGTATATCGCCTTAAGACAAGAGGTCGTGAACATGCTACACCAAGGGCACTTGAAAGAACTGATGAGCGACTGAGGGAGGGCCAACTTCGCCCGTGGACGTGAACAGCACTAGGGACTGCCCAAACCACCTTCCCCGGTTTGAACCATTCAAATGATCATCGGAGAGGGAGACGATGCATCAATCAACATCGTGAAGTTCACCACCACCCACAAACTCAAACGGTCAATCACCCATGAACGGTACGACGAACTCGAAGAAAGTATCATCTTCGATAAGTCGGATACCCACGATTTAGTTTTTCCTCACTATGACGCTCTTGTAATTTCTTTACGCATTTTTGATACCGATGTAAAACGTATTATGGTCGATGACAGGAGCGGCGCGTGCATCATCCACCCTCGAGTTCTCGCTCAAATGAAGCTCGAGGATAGGATAGTGCCACGCTGCATCACACTGACGGGTTTTAACAATGCAGTCGAGCGAACATCTGGAGAGATCACACTGCTCGTCTTAGCCGGTGGAATCACTTTGGAAACCACGTTCCACCTCATGGACCGGGATACAACACCATCATAGGTCGACCTTGGATCCACACCATGAAAGCTGTCCCCTCCATCTTATATCAAGTCATCAAATTTCCCACCCCTTGGGGAGTATTCAGCATCCGAGGAGAACAACGCACCGTCCGAGAATGCTATCTTATCGCCAAAGACTACACGCACACCCAATAGTTAAAGGGTAAAGCCAAAGAGGCATAGCAATCAACAGGGTCGAGGTCAAGCGAGGACAAGAAGGATGTCATCAAGGACCCCGAAGTAGTGGAGGCTACGGGTTCAACTGTGGAAGACCTCGACCCCGTTTAGCTCGATAATAACGACCACAACAAAAAGGCCTATATCGGCCACAAACTCCACAAACCAAGTAAATTCCATCAATTTTTAGTTAACAATGCAGACTTGTTTGCTTTTTCTCATGCAGATATGTCGGGCATTCCGAAGGAAATAGCAACACATAAATTGATTGTTGACCCATTCCACCCCCAGTACGGCAGGTTAGAAGAAAATTCAATGCTGCGATAAATGATGTTGTCCGCGAGGAGATGGAAAAATTGGTTAAGAATGGCTCCATCAGAGAGTCAAAATATCCTCAATGGGTTGCCAACGTGGTCATGGTAAAAAAGAGAAATGAGAAATGGCGAATGTGCATAGACTTCACAGATCTGAACAAAGCATGCCCAAAAGACTCATTCCCATTGCTCCATATTGACCAACTCATCGACGCAACGGCCGGGCACGAGCTATTAAGTTTCCTAGATGCCTATTCGGGTTACAATAAAATCCGCATGGAGGAAGAAGATCAGGAAAATACCACTTTCATCACCTACCAGGGGACGTACTGCTACAAGGTCATGCCGTTCGGGTTGAAAAATGCAGGGGCGACATATCAGAGGCTGGTGACCAAAATATTCAAAGATCAAAGCGGCAAAACCATGAAAGTGTATATAGACGACATGTTGGTCAAGTCGAAAAGGAAGGAGGATCACATCCACCATTTGAGGGAAACCTTCGACATACTTAGGAAGTACAACATGAAATTAAACCCTAAGAAGTGCGCCTTTGGCGTAACCTCGGAGAAGTTCCTCGGTTTCTTAGTATCGCAGCGAGGCATCGAGGTCAACCCCGACCAAATCAAGGCTATAGAGGGAATACCAGAAAACTTGACCAGCAAGAAACAAGTGCAGAAGATGACCGACCATATAGACGCCCTGTCAAGATTCATCTCACGGTCCTCTGATAGGTGCCATAAATTTTTTGGCGTACTCAAAAAGGACAACGGACTCCAATGGAATTCCGAGTGTGTCGACGCCTTAAAAGAACTGAAGGCATACTTGTCTTTGCCCCCGCTGCTCACTAAAGCGGAACTCGGAGAACGTCTCCTCATCTACCTGCCGTGTCCGATGTCGCAGTAAGTGTAGTCCTCGTACGAGAAAATAAAGGTATGCAGTCTCCCATCTACTACATTAGCAAAACTTTGATCGACACTGAAACGAGGTACCCCCACCTCGAGAAGCTAGCCCTATCTTTGGTCGTAGCTTCGCGAAAGCTTAGACCTTATTTCCAGTGCCACCCCATCTCGGTGGTCACGACCTTTCCCCTAAGGAGTATCCTACACAAACCCGAGCTGTCAGGTAGGTTGGCCAAATGGGCCATTGAATTGAGCGAGCACGATATAACCTATCAACCGCGAACAACGATTAAGTCACAAGTACTTGCCGACTTCGTCGCCGACTTTAGCGCTAAAATAATGCCCGAGGTCGAAAGGGAAGCCGCTAGTATTCCCCCTAGATACACGACCTATGGATACTGAACACCGATGGCGCTTCTAACGCGTCATAATTTGGACTGGGACTCGTGCTCGAGGTCCCAACAGGTGAAATAGTTCACAAGTCCATACGGTGCCCTGATATAACTAACAATGAGGCCGAGTATGAGACGGTGATTGCAGGATTAAAACTGGCACTCAAGTACGGAGCACGACGAGTAATCCTATGATGCGACTCGCAACTCGTCGTCAATCAAGTCATAGGGACTTTCCAAATCAAGGAACAACAACTATAGAAATACCAGGCCAAAATTTGCAGACTGTTATCCGAGTTCGACGAATGCCAGCTCGATCAAATATCTCGAGCATAGAACATCGAAGCGGACGGTCTCGCCAAACTGGCAGCGGCCACCAAAAGAATAATTGGAGAAGGGAACGTGGTCACTCTCCTCCATTCATCGCTCGATCAAATCAAGGTACGGACTATAAACTTGACTTGGGATTGGTGCAATTGTATTGTCTCATATTTGCAGGACGGGGTGCTCCCAAATGATAAAAAAGAAGCCAAGAAACTTTGAATACAAGCGGCCAGGTACAACATCATCAATAACGACTTGTACAAAAGAACGTATGGTGGCCCACTAGCAAAATGCTTGGGCCCAAATCAGACGCGGCGCGTCCTCGAGGAAGTACACGAAGGTCACTGCAGAGCTCAGACCGGAAATTGAGCTCTCGTCAGATGCCTCATACGAGCAGGCTACTACTGGCCCACGATGAAAAAAGAGGCCGCCGACTTCGTAAAAAAATGCGAGCAATGCCAAAAGTATGCACCCATGATCCACTAAGCGGGCGAGCTCCTCCACTCGGTCACCTCGCCCTGGCCCTTCATCAAATGGGGAATGGACATCGTCGGACCCCTCCTAGCGGGACAAGATAATGTACGATTTCTTTTAGTTTTAACTGACTATTTTTCCAAGTGGGTAGAAGCAGGTTCATTTGCCCAAATACGTGAGCAAGAATTTATCACATTCATATGGAGAAACATCATATGCCGCTTCGGCATACCCGAAGAAATCAACTGCGACAACGGGCCCCGATTCACGAGAAAAAAGATCACCGAGTTCTTTGAAAAATGGCACATCCAAAGAATACTCTCCACGCCATATCACCCCGCGGGCAACGGTCAGGCGGAGTTCTCCATCAAGTCAATACTGAACATCATGAAAAAGAAGCTCGAGAACGCCAAGGGACTGTGGCCGGAATTGCTGCCGGAAGTGCTATGGGCATACCGCACAACGCCAAATACAAGTACAGGGGAAACGCCGTACTCACTAGTCTATGAGACTGATGCAATGATACCGGTCGAGGTCGGAGAACCAAGTCTAAGATATTCAAATGATAGCGGTCCAAACAACAATGAAAATAGGAAGCAAGACCTCGACGGGGCCGAAGAACGAAGAGACATGGCTTACGTAAGAATGGTAGACCAAAAACAACAGGCGGAGCGGTACTATAACAAAAGAACCAAGGTCAGACCGCTTAAAGTCGGGGACTATGTACTCAAGTCCAAAACACAAGCAAGCAAGGATCCACGGGAAGGCAAACTGGGAACCAATTGGGACGGCCCACAATATCACGGCGGCAGTAAGCAAAGGATCTTTCCAACTAGAAACAATGGAGGGAAAATTACTACCAAACAATTGGAACGTCGCCCATCTCAAATACTTCAACTTCTAAGGACAGACGTCCTCCGAGTTGTACTCTTTCTCCCTCACCTGAGTTTTGTCCCAATTGGGTTTTCTCGGGGAGGTTTTTAACGAGGCTACGGAGGGGGAATCTCGAAGTTAAGTATAAGCTCATCGCTAAACCTCTCAACTACTTCTTTAGGTTGACCAATGAAGGGACTAAATAGGCCGGGACTTCTCCAATGTATGTATAAGCAGAGCAAAAACATGTAAACTTCTCCAGTGTACGTACAAACAAAGCAAAGTATGCAAACACACGATGTTCACATGTCTCCACCAAGTTTAAACATTACGCCAATCTAGGAAGTAACATTCGACGTCGTTCGAATTAATTAAAAGTCACCATTCGACCTCGCTCGAATCGACTTACCTTCGACCTCGCTCGAATCGACTTACATTCGACCTCGTTCGAATTAATTAAAAGTCATTATTCAACCTCGCTCGAATCGACTTACATTCGACCTCGTTCGAATTATTTAAAAGTCATCATCCGACCTCGCTCGAATCGACCTACATTCAACCTCGTTCGAATGAATTAAAAGTCATCATTCGACCTCGCTCGAATCGACTTACATTCGACCTCGTTCGAATGAATTAAAAGTAATCATTCGACCTCGCTCGAATCGACTCACATTCGACCCCGCTCGAATCGACCTTGATCGAATCGACTTACATTCGACCTCGTTCGAATGAATTACAAGTAATCATTCAACCTCACTCGAATCGACTCACATTCGACCTCGCTCGAATTAACTCATACTCAACCCGACTTAAGCCTGACTTACAAGTTAACTTCATTTGAGTCAACCACGACGACATGAGACTTACCCAGATTCAATCAAAGATATATTCGGCTATGTTTGAGATAACACATACCAACGCAACTCTTCTAAAGCAACTACTTGAAGAAAATCATTCGAAGAAGAATAAAAGACCCAGTAACATACGGCAAAGGGTTGCAATCATTTCATTCCAAAAAGTACCTTACAAAGGGCCAGAAAGACGCCCACAAAAAAGAGAGAAGAAAAGAACAAAAACTAAGTACAAAGTACTACAAATCATCCCTGCCTTCTTCGCCGCCGTCTCCACCACTCGGCCTAGTAGCGCCATCTCCACCACTCAGCCTAGCAGCGCCATCTCTACCACTTGGCCTAGCAGCACCGTATCCACCATCACCTTGAGGGTATTCATCCTCATACCAGGCATACTGATCAAGATCGTCCAATTCTTCCTCTTCCTCGTCGTCGCCGACTCCAGGGGTAGCTGGATCATAACAACAAGCAATCCTAGCTGCACGTGCCTCGGCGCGAGCATCTTCAAAATCAGCCTCAGGAACCTTCCCTGCCATTATCAAGTTCCTATAAATGTCCAGCTGAGCCTCGGCATGGATCCACATCTCGTATAAGTGCCGTGGAACGTCAGGGAAAGCAGAAGTATGAGAGTAGGACGATTGGGCCAACAGCTTCACCTTCTCGGCCTCAAGGACGGTGACCTGCTCCTTTAGGTCCGAAACATCTTTCTTGAGACCACCAATCTGTTCATTAGACCTCGCCTCCCTGAGTGCGGCTGTCTCAACATCGCTTGCCCGTTCAGATCTAAGGACACGAATAACGTCCTCCAATTCTGCCACCTGTGCCAATGAGCTCGATCAACTCATCACTCAAGCCATTAGCTCTGATCAAGCTCTAGTCAAGCTCAGCCCGTAGAGACATCACTTGAGCCTGGAGGTCGATACGCTCAGCCGCAACCCCCTTGTTCACTTCGATCTCGTCCTCCTTAATCTTGAGCGCCCCCCCAAGCTCGCTACATCCGCCGATGACTCTCACAAGCTCATCGTCCTTCTGCCTCAACTCCTCCATGAGGAATTGGAGGTTACCTCCGCGCGGATCCGAGCACGCATCTCACAGTACTTATCATGAAATCGGTGATACTTCATAACCATTTTCATAAAAACCACCTTCCGCTTCTCTGCTTGGCGGGCACTCTCGATCTTCAAGATAAGAGTCTGAAGAGAGAAAGAGCCAAAAAAGAAGGAAGATTCAGTAAGAATGAAAAGGAGTAAAACGCAAGGTACAAGAACGAAAACAAAGATACCAACTCACCTGCAAAGCTAGTCCAGATACGCTTAACGATAGGTCGACATCCTTGAACGACTATAGAGTCCTGTTCTCGGCGCCAGAGCAAAGAATGACCAAAGAGGGGGCCACGCTCTCTGTGTTGGTCAGCAAGTTGCAATCCAAAGGGATGGCTATTGAACGAGAAGATCCATCAGTTCTCACCTCAACTCGAGTAAGCCCCTCATCAAACATCTTCTCCTCCTCGGGGTCGACATCAGAACCAGATTCAAAATCATCTACTGTCATAATGAAGAGTTTGTAAATATAGGGAGAGAGATGGGCCAGACAGACGTTGTAGTAGCGGCAGAATTCCTGCGCTAACGGGGGAAGAGGAAGAGAATAGCCCACTCGAAATGGGTATGCATAAAATGCGCAGTACCCAGGACGATGAATATGGACCACATCGTTCCGGTCGGGACCAGGTCAATGTGAGCAGGGATATTGTACTTGGCCCTAAGAAGAAAGATGGACCACTCCCATCTCAGATTTCACAGGCACAGGCTCGTAGGCAGGAGGCTTCGAGAAGTCCAACCTGGCCTTGTCATCACGAGGGACAATCTCTTCTACTGTGGGAAAGCTATCATCTTCTGCAACAATGGCCTCCCCTTCATTACGAACGGGCATGGACACTGATATCGGAGGCGGGCTGAGAATCTCCTCAGAGTTCGAAGATGTACTAGCCATTTGTATAACTATATAAGAGCAAAAGAACCGGAAGTGAAGAAGAAATGATGATGGGCGCTCGAATCGGTGCAAACAACCGTCAATAGCGCTAGAATCGAAACGACAGAAGCACAAGGAACAATGCAACGCATCAGGAAGATGCGTAATGATGACGCATGCAGCTGTGACGTCACCCTGAACCAGCCTCACTGACCGCAGCTCTCGGAGCGACACGTCATCATCTCAGCAACGATCATCACTGCTCGACCTCCTCGTTCAAATTTCTCAAGAATTGCGATTGATGAAGTCCGCTCATTGAGGTCGACCAAAAGACGACCTCGATAAGCGGAGGGACTAACTGTATGGGTAAAAGTTTGACTAAAGAAAATTCGGCATGAAGAGGTGACCAAGTGTGAGAACTGTGGCTCATCATATTCATGGGCGACTAGGTCGAGGTCAACCAGGGATTGACAATACTGAGTCGCCGAGTGAGCCATTAGGGCCGAGGTCGAGCAGTAGGAAAAGAAGTAACGGCTAGTATAGCTTTGAACTTTCAACGGGAATATTCTATTGAATATTCTTCTACTGTACTTTTTTAGGGTTTGGGATTATCTCACATAAATAGTAGAAGAAAGAAGGCAAAATATAGGGAAGGTGGATTCTGATAAGATCTCTTATGGAAAGTAGACTCTAGGTAAACAATACAAAATAGTATTACCTTTCCACAAGGATTCAATTTGGTGTTTATTCAACCTTTTTCTTGCATCAGATTCGAGAAAACTTCATATATTCCAATATCCATTTGTCTTAATCATTGTCAGAGAGAAAATCATCCACCTCATTCAATATTTGGGTGAATCATTCCCTCTATTTACACTTATTGCCATTTAATATAGTTATTGCTCATGATTGTTCCTTCGCTCATTCTTGACAGCATCATTTAATACCATTTGTATTAAATTGGCTCAAACGTTATTCAACCCTATTTATACAAGCACGTGTTAGATCTAGAACTTATTATATTTAACTAGGATTTACCCATCACCTTTGTATTTAATGAGTTTAACAAAAGGTTTCATACTTTTTGATCGAACAATTTCAAAAAGGCGAGCGCTTTGCTTCTCACCTCAATGAAGCGGGCCCTCGTCTCTTTTTTTCGCCTCTATCTATCCTCCCATTTCTTATGTCCTATTTGATAATTATTCGATCTGCTTGCCGATAGCCGTGTCACCTCCCTACGTTACCATCCTGCCATTTTTTGTTCCCTCTCTTTATTACTGCTTGTATTACCTTCATAATTTATATGCAAGTTTTTTTAGTTTCTTCCTCGTTTTGTTTTAATTTTTTGATAAAGGTATCATGCTCCTTCAATTTTTGGCCCTATGCCTTTCCATTCTGATTCGGAAATAAAAACTTTCTCTGTCAAACCCAATACATACAAGGAGGTTACATTCTGACAGTGCTAATTTGAATTTTCTGGAGATTGTTCATTCTTATCTCGTAACATCCATAACTAAGAAGCTGCTAAGGGTTGAAAGTGTTAGATCGAAATAATTGGGTGTTATGTGGAAGCTAGTAAAGTAAACCTTGAAAGACGATATATAAATCAGACAGCAAAAAAGATATACACATTTTAACATGGTTCGGTCAGTTGACCTACACCCACAGACAGAGATGAGCAATCCACTATATAAAAAAAATACAAAATATCTAGAGAACAACCTCATAAAGAGGCACATACAAGTGGTAAGCTAACATTTGTCCCAAAAAATTTTCCCCTAGATAAGACTCTCAAAACCCTTATATATGGCTACCTTGGTGGATGCTACTAAATGAGAAGAAATGATCCTTAATTTATAGAAGTCAAAACTTTTTTTTTTCCAAGAAAAGGGACTAGCCAAATATGATATTTTTTTTTATAAAAGGTAAAATCAATTATAGAAAGTACTTCTTAGACAGAATCAATTACTCAAACAGTCACTCAACTATTCGAAATTATCTACTAACGTCATTTTTCTTTCGCTTGTAATAGAAAAATCACTTAAGCTTATTGCACTCGGAAGATCATTCAACTAGATGTCTCAAACTTTTGATTGCCAAATACCTATTTTGCCCTCTAAATTATCAAATTTTGTCCTTTTTTTTTACTTTTAATATTATGATTTTTTTCTCTTTTAAAATTATATTATGAACTAACCTAAACAATAAATAAATTTTATTTATAAAGTTAAAAACTAAAATAGTATTTAATCATATATAATGTTGGAATAATAAAATGTAGAGCATAGTAAAAAATTTAATTAGAATAATTTTTTCATGGTAATAATTTTGATATTAACACAAAAACTCAAAAATTTATTTACATAATTAAGAATAAATAAAATATTTTTTTTTTAAAATTACATATCCCATGCACATAATATAAAAATAATTATTTAAAATATGGATATATTTTATAATATAAATTATATATTCTTGAAAATTATGCTTAATTATTTTATTATTCCGATATAATATGCTAGGAATTTCATTTTATATTTTATAAAATAAAATTTATTTGTTCTATAGATAAGTCTGTAATGTAGATTAAAAAGAGAAAAAACTCATAATATTAAAAAATTAAAATAAAATAAAAAAAACAAAAGTTGATAATTTAGAGGGTAAAATAGGTATTTAGCAATCAAAAGTTTTAGAAATCTAGTTGGGTGAACTTCTAAGTGCTATATGTATAGTTAATTGACTTTTCAATTATAAACAAAACAAAGATGACTTTACTAGATAATTTCGGATAGTTTAGTGATCATTTAAGTAATGGACTCTTCTTAGACATGGTTGGGTTATCGCACACACTCTCCCGTTATATCGGCCCTTAGTTCCCGTTTCCTCTCATTTTGTTTTCGTTTTCATTTTGATCCAAAAAGATTTGGGTGATCTAATTAATATACATTGAAATCTACAATCTATTTAATATTACATTGATATATAATTTAGATAGAATTAATATATAATATAGATGAAATTAATCTTTGATTTGAAAGCGAAGAAAAATAATAAATAACTCTTATGGTGTAATTTGGAAGAAAGATTTATCGATAGAGGAAAGGAATATTATACCACATTGATTTGGATTGAAGAATGTAAAGGGAATTTAACGTTACTAAATAAAAGAATGGATTGAAGCAAATGTGAGATACATGAGCAGTCAACCTTTAATATTCTTAACGTTGAAGTCGGGGGCGACCTAAGGGTAAGGCAGATAAAGTCATTGCCTTAATCCACCAAATATTAGGACCCCAATTTTAAGTATTATATGTCATATATATATTTTATGTAATTATTATTAATAAAATATTTTAAAATTTATAATTAAAATTATACAGATGAGTGATAAATAACAATAAATTTCTCTCTCATTTAATCAAATAATGTATTTACCTTCCTTGTCAAACCTAATTCTTTCTCCTCTATGTACACGTGTTGGCTATTTCTTTTTACCATATTTTATTGATCCGCCCATTGGAAAGCATCTTTGTTTTTTTTCATCTTTTTAAGAGAAATTCCCAATGCAATGGGCGCAAGGTTCGAAAGTCGACAGATTATCATTATGCCCCCTCTACCTTCTTCCACTTAATTAATGACATATTTTCATTTACGACAAAGTTCTAAACTGTGACGTATAACTAATTCACACATCACACATTGTACAATTATCACTAGGCCAAAGTCCTAAGAGTTTGCTTTGTATCTCATTATTATATGGATTTTATAAAAGAAATTTAAGGACCTTTTAATATGTTTTGGCTTTAGGCCGCAAAATTCGTTGAACCGTCTCCGGTTGAAGTGATTATATTGTTAAAGTTATAAGCTCATACCTACTATTTGTCACAAATATAGTAACTTTTATTCATAAATTTATACTTTGGGTTGCGTATTGGATTCAAATGAACCCAATAACTATGATAGTGGATCCGCGCTGCGTGGACTTGAAACATAGGAGAGAAAAATAACTTAAGAAATTGTATTTAAGACTTTGGGTGAATATAACACTAAGGCACGAGGAACGTAATTGTAAGTTGTAATCTTTGTGACCAATTTCAAAAGCCAACCATGTACAAGCAAATATTCTCCGATAGAACCGCACAGTAAATAAGAAAGAAAGATAAAATGACATTGTACAACCACTTTTACAATAACTAGTTTCTATGTACGTGCGTTGCACCTATATCTCTTATCGATTGTTATAAACGTATTTAAAAATGATAAATTTTTGACCGCACGTATTCATCAAGAATATAGATAAAAGATAATTAAATATTACCCGAACCTTCCAAGATGGATAATTAAATTAGATCATTGTGGGTCATCACCTGTTTTCTTACCCATTCTGTACTTCCGAGGCCTTGAAAACCTCAGTTACAGTCGCCTCGTTTTGCGTGCGAAGTCCGGGCGCGTAGGCGGAAAGCTTAAATGTGAAATTCTATGAAATATGCTAAATTTTGATATTAAAATGAATAAATTTGACTTCGGTCAACATTTTGGGTAAACGGACCTGGACCCGTGATTTGACGGTCCCGGAGGGTCCGTAGAAAAATATGGGACGTGGGCGTATTCCTGGAATCGAATTCCGAGGTCCCAAGCCCGAGAAAAGAATTTGTGAGTAAAATTATTTTTCTAAAATTATTAAGGAAAATTGAAATGAAAATTGATTAGAACGTCTTGGTATCAGGCCCGTATTTTTTTCCGGCGCCCGATATAGGTCTTATATGTAATTTAAGATGTTTCTGTAAAGTTTGGTTGAATACGAACGTCGTTTGACGTGATCCGGACCCTAAGCGGGAATTTGATGTTTTAAAGGAGATTTTGGAAATTTCATTGAACTTGAGGTTTAATTCGATGTTCATGATGTTATTTTGGTGATTTGATTACACAAATATGTTCGTAAGATATTTTTGAGGTTGTGTGTATACCTGGATTAGAGTTTTGAGGGCTCGGGTGAGTTTCGAGTAGGCTACGGGATGCCTTAAACTTAAAAGGATCAGATGTTGCAGGTTCAGGAAATATTGCAGGCCTCTGAACCCTCTTGCACGGTCCGCGAGAAATTGCGTGCGGCCGCGGAGGGGCCAGCGCGGTCGCGGTTGCCTTTGAGCGGTCCGCAGTGGATGCTGCGCGGCCGCGGTCGGCCTTGTGCGGTCCGCACGGGGCTATGATCTGCAGGTCTTCAGGGAGGCCTGTGCGGCCGCGGTCCTTTTTGCGCGGTCCGCACAGGGAGCTTCAGAGGGGTATAAATAAACGGGAATTTCAGTTATTTTACACTTTTCAAAACCCCAAAACATAAGAGGCAATTTTTCAAACAAACTTTCTTCTCCAAAATGATTGGTAAGTGATTTCTAACTCATTTTCTTCACTCCTTAACATCTTCTAACATGATTTCAACTTCAAATCAAAGATTTTCATGGGGAAATTGGGTGTTTTGGGTAGAACCTAGGTTTTTTCAAAAATTGGAGATTTGGACCTCAATTTGAGGTCCGATTTCAAAATAAATTACATATTTGGGTTCGTGGGGGAAATGGGTAATCGGGTTTTGGTTCGAACCTCGGGTTTTGACCACGTGGGCCCGGGGGCATTTTTGACCTTTTTGGGTAATACTTGGGAAACTCATTTTTATGCATTGGGCTTGATTCATTTAGCATGTATTAATGTAATTAAGTAATTTGTGATTAGATACGAGCGAATTGGAGGTGGAATCGCGGGGTAAAGCTATAATTGAGGCTTGAGTTATATTCAAGGCATTGAGGTAAGTGTTTGGTTTAACCCTAGCTTGAGGGACTAGGAGTTGAGTCTTATTTGCTAATTGCTTCTTGTTGTGTACAACGTATAGGCATGGTGACGAGTATCTATACGTTGGTGTCTAGCATGACTGTGAGTCCTTAAATTGTAAATATCTTGATTTTCGTGTATTTTCTCTTGCCTTGGTGATGATTCCTATGTGTTGTGAAAAGCTTGTGAAAGGAGATGTGACCTATGAACAACGAGGAGCATTTGGCTCAAGTATATTTCAATTGTGAACATCTATGAAATGGTCGAATCCTTTGGAGCATTGGCTCAAGTGGTAAAGTGAGATATGAAATAAAGTGTAAGAGAGTAAGATATTTAATGTCCCTTGCCGGGATATTGTTGTTTATTGATTATTTTCCCTTGCCGGGATGTTGAGATTATTGATGTTGTACCATGCGGAATTATTTTCATTGTATCCTGCGGATTGTTTATATTTGTTATCCTTGCCCTGTTGTAATTGTTGTTTGGGTGAGAAAGAGTGTTAAAGCACGAAGGGTGATGCCGTGCATTGTTTGTTTATTGTGAGGAAAGAGTGTAAAGCACGAAGGGTGATGTCGTGCATTGTTTGCTTATGGTGAGGAAAGAGAGTAAAGCACGAAGGGTGATGTCGTGCCGCACGATGTACCATTTCGTGCCGATTCTATTGATTATATGTGAGGAAAGAGAGTAAAAGCACGAAGGGTGATGCCGTGCCGCACGATGTACCATTCCGTGCCGATTCTATTGATTATATGTGAGGAAAGAGAGTAAAAGCACGAAGGGTGATGCCGTGCACATTTTATTATATCATTGCTTGGTGAGGATGAGAGTAAAAGCACGAAGGGTGATGCCGTGCACTTGTTGCTTTCTGTCTCTTTATTAATGTCCGAGTTGTGCTAATTCCTTCGTTACTAGACGTCTTTTATTTGAAATTGTTATTTCCCCTAGCATGCTCCCCCTTCCCATATTGATTACTTGTCTCTGTATTTCGTTTCCGCTGTATATGTATATATAACTGCACAGGTTTATGTGGTAGTCCGGTCTAGCCTCGTCACTACTTCGCCGGGGTTAGGCTAGGCACTTACCAGCACATGGGGTCGGTTGTGCTGATGCTACACTCTGTGCTCTTTTGCACAGATCCAGGTGTCAGAGAAGCTCACGGTACGCAGTAGTAGTCAAGGAGCTGACCTTCAGTCAACGAGACCCTGAGGTAGCCTTGCTGGCGTCCGCAAGCCCGACGTCTTTTCTTTCAGTTTTCATGTTCTGTTGACATTTGTATTCGAGACAGACTATGTCCTATATTTCAAACTCTTATTTGTAGTGATCCTAGACAGTCCGTGAATTGTTGTGGCACCAGATGCTGGGTAGAGACTTGTATTGGCTTTCTAGGCACTGTTTCTTTATTTAGTTCAGTCTTCCGCTAAATTTTCACTTCTTTGTTGTCTTTTAACTGCTTATTCATTGATAATTTAATTGCTTAATCATGTATAAAACAAGATGGGTTAATGATTGCAAAGGTTCTTGGATTGCCTAGCTACTACGAGTAGGCGCCATCACGACCCCCGAGGGTGGGAAATCCGGGTCGTGACAAGTTGGTATCAGAGCTCTAGGTTACATAGGTCTCACAACTCACGGACAAGCTTAGTAGAGTCTGAGGGATCGGTACGGAAACGTCTGTATTTATCCCCAAGAGGCTACTGAGTTAGGAAAAATTTCACATTTGTTCTTCCTTATCGTGAGGTTTGGTTTCTCAATGCTAATTGAATTTCTACTATGTTCTTCTGCAGATGGCGAGAACACGCGCTTCCTCATCTTCTGATCAGTATTCCGAGCCCCAGGCAGCTCCCACTAGGGGTAGAGGGCTAGGCCGAGGCCGTGCTAGAGGCCGAGGTAGGGGCAGAGCTCAGCCCCGAGCAGCAGCACCAGTGGCGAAGCCTCAGGTCGACTTTGATGAGGAGGTTCCGACCCCAGCCCCAGCAGTTCCGGTGGGCCCAGCTCAGGTCCCAAAGGGGTTTATTGCTACCCCAGTTCTTCAGGACGCTCTGGTCCGATTGGTGGGTCTCGTGGAGAGTGTTACCCGAGCAGGTTTGCTTCCTGTAGCACCAGCCTTCTCTCAGGCTGGAGGAGGGGCCCAGACTCCTGCTACTCGCACTCCGGAGCAGGGAGCTCCCCCGATTCAGACTCCAGCAGTTCAGCCAGTTGGAGCGACTCAGCCAGGTGTGGTAGCCCAAGCCGGTGATGGGGCAGCTATGTCTGCCGATGCTTTAGGTTCACCAAGCTCTTCACTACTACCTTCAGCGGTGCATCTACCGAGGATCCTCAGAATTATTTGGACAGCTGCCACGAGGTTCTCCGGAACATGGGTATTGTTGAGACCAATGGGGTTGATTTCGCTACATTCTGGTTGTCTGGATCCGCAAAGACTTGGTGGAGGGATTATTGTTTAGCTAGAGCAGCAGGGTCTCCAGCCTTGACCTGGGAGCAGTTCACGCATCTATTTCTAGAGAAGTTTCTCCCTATTACTCAGCGAGAGGCCTATCGGAGGCAGTTCGAGCGTCTCCATCAGGGATCCATGACAGTCACCCAGTACGAGACCAGGTTTATTGAGTTGGCCTGCCATGCTATTGTTATACTTCCCACTGAGAGGGAGTGAGTGAGACGGTTTATTGATGGACTCATTCAGCCTATTCTTCTCCAGATGGCTAGAAAGATTGGGAGCGAGATATCCTTTCAGGAGGCGGCCAATGTGGCCCGGAGGATTGAGATGGTATTGTCACAGGGGGGTGGTCATAGAGCAGATAAGAGACCCCGTCAGTCAGGCCGATTCAGTGGTGCCTCGTCTGGAGGCAGAGATTCGTATGATAGGGGTCAGCCTTCTAGGCCTTTCCAGTCAGCCCTCCAGGTTTCTCACGGTGCCTCAGGTGGCCGTGGTTCTCACGCGCATTATTCTGATCAGCAGTCTTATCAGTGCGCCACCAGCACCTATTAGTGCACCATCGCTTCAGAGTTTCCAGGGTCGTCAGCCCCAGCAGCCGAGGGCTTGTTTTACTTGTGGTGACACGAGGCACATTGCTAGGTATTGCCCTCGAACACCGAGCAGTTCTCTCAGCACTAGGGTTCTCGTGCCATGGTTCAAGCACCAGGTGTTCCACAGCCCGCCCAGCCAGCTAGAGGTGGGGGTAGAGGTACTAGAGGTGGAGGTAGAGGTCATAGAGGTGGAGCTCAGACCGCCAGAGGTGGAGGCCAGCCAGCAGCAGGCCGTCCCAGAGAGGTAGATCAGAGTGGTGGGGCCCAGCCCTGATGTTATGCTCTTCAGGCCAGGCCCGAGGCAGAGGCTTCAGATGCGGTCATTACAGGTACGGTTTTGGTTTGTGATAGAGATGCTTCTGTGTTGTTTGATCCGGGGTCTACGTATTCGTATGTGTCATCCTATTTTGCCCCGTATTTGGTCATGCCTAGTGATGCATTGGGTATTCCTGTTTATGTGTCTACGCCGGTGGGTGATTCTATCGTGGTCGATCGAGTCCATCGTTCTTGTGTTGTGGTGATTGGGGGTCTGGAGACTCGTGTAGATTTGTTGCTTTTAGATATGGTCGACTTTGATATTATATTGGGGATGGACTGGTTATCACCCTATCACGCTATCTTGGACTGCCATGCCAAGACTGTGACCTTAGCTTTACCGGGTATGCCTCGTTTAGAGTGGAGAGGGACTCCTGGTCATTCTACCCGCAGTGTTATATCATATGTGAAGGCTCGGCGTATGGTCGAGAAGGGGTGTTTGGCCTATTTAGCCTATGTTCGGAGTGCTGATTTCCTCTATTGATTCTGTGCCCGTTGTTTGTGAGTTCCCTGATGTTTTTCCTTCAGACCTGCCGGGTATGCCACCCGACAGGGATATTGATTTCTGCATTGATCAGGTTTCGGGCACTCAGCCCATTTCTATTCCGCCATATCGTATGGCCCCGCCGGAGTTGAAGGAGCTAAAGGAACAGTTGCAGGATTTGCTTGAGAAGGGTTTCATTAGACCCAGTGTCTCACCTTGGGGTGCGCCGGTGTTATTTGTCAAGAAGAAGGATGGGTCAATGAGAATGTGTATTGATTACCGGCAATTGAACAAGGTGACGATTAAGAATAAGTATCCACTGCCGAGGATTGATGATTTGTTCGACCAGCTTCAGGGTGCCAGGGTATTTTCCAAGATTGACTTGCGATCTGGCTACCATAAGTTGAGGATTAGGGCATCCGATGTCCCTAAGACAGCTTTCTGCACTCGGTACGGGCATTATGAGTTCTTGGTTATGTCATTCGGATTGACAAATGCCCCAGCAGCTTTCATGGACTTGATGAACCGAGTGTTCAGGCCTTATTTGGACTCATTCGTGATAGTTTTCATTGATGATATATTGATATATTCCCGCAGCCAGGAGGAGCACGAGCAGCACCTTAGGGTGGTTCTTCAGACTCTGATGGATAGTCAGTTATATGCCAAGTTCTCCAAGTGTGAGTTCTGGCTGAGTTCAGTTGCATTTCTGGGTCATGTTGTATCAGCAGAGGGTATTCAGGTAGACCCAAAGAAGATAGAGGCAGTCAAGAACTGGCCTAGACCAGCATCAGCTACAGAGATCCGGAGTTTCTTGGGGTTGGCAGGCTACTATCGACGGTTCGTGGAGGGGTTTTCATCTATTGCAGCCCCGATGACCAGATTGACCCAGAAGGGTGCCCAGTTCAGATGGTCGGATGAGTGTGAGGCGAGCTTTCAGAAGCTCAAGGCAGCTCTGACTACGGCACCGGTGTTGGTTTTGCCCTCAGGCTCAGGGCCTTATACAGTCTATTGTGATGCTTCCCGTGTTGGGCTTGGAGCAGTGTTGATGCAGGATGGCAAGGTCATTGCCTATGCTTCGAGGCAGTTGAAGGTTCATGAGAAGAACTATCCAGTTCATGATTTGGAGTTGGCAGCCATAGTTCACGCATTGAAGATTTGGAGGCATTATCTATATGGCGTGGCTTGTGAGGTGTTCACGGATCACAAGAGTCTTCAGTACTTGTTCAAGCAAAAGGAGTTGAATTTGAGGCAGAGGAGGTGGTTGGAGTTGTTGAAGGATTATGACATCACCACTCTATATCATCCGGGGAAGGCCAATGTGGTGGCCGATGCATTGAGTAGGAAGTCAGCCAGTATGGGCAGTCTTGCTTATATTCCGGTAGGTGAGAGGCTGCTTGCTTTGGATGTTCAGGCCTTAGCCAATCAGTTCGTGAGGATGGATGTTTCTGAGCCCAGTCGTGTGTTAGCTTGCACGGTCGCTCGTTCTTCATTATTGGAGCGTATCCGTGAGCACCAGTATGATGATCCTCGTTTGTGTGTCCTTAGAGACACGGTGCAACGCGGAGGTGCCAGGCATGTTACCTTAGATGATGATGGAGTTTTGAGATTGCAGGGTCGAGTATGTGTGCCTAATATGGATGGGCTCCGAAAGTTGATTTTGGAGGAGGCCCATAGCTCCCGGTACTCTATTCACCCGGTCGCCGCGAAGATGTATCAGGATTTGCGGCAGCATTATTGGTGGCGTAGAATGAAGAAGGATATCGTAGCATATGTGGCTGGTTGCTTGAATTGTCAACAGGTTAAGTACGAGCATCAGAGGCCTGGTGGTTTATTTCAGAGGATTGAGCTACCCGAGTGGAAGTGGGAGCGGATTACTATGGACTTTGTTACTGGACTTCCGCTGACTCGGAAGAAGTTCGACGCAGTTTGGGTCATTGTTGATAGGCTGACCAAGTCAGCACATTTCATTCATGTGGCAATCTCCTATTCTTCTGAGAGGTTGGCTGAGATCTATATTCGGGAGATTGTCCGCCTTCATGGTGTGCCCATATCTATCATTTCAGACCGAGGTACGCAGTTTACCTCGCGCTTCTGGAGAGTAGTTCAGCGAGAGTTGGGCACAAGGGTTGAGTTGAGCACAACATTTCATCCCCAGACGGACGGTCAGTCCGAGTGGACTATTCAGATCTTAGAGGATATGCTCCGAGCTTGTGTTATTGACTTTGGAGGTTCGTGGGATCAGTTCTTGCCTTTAGCGGAGATTGCCTACAACAACAGCTACCAGTCGAGCGTCCAGATCGCTCCTTATGAGGCCTTATATGGTAGGTGGTGTCGGTCTCCGATTGGATGGTTTGAGCCGGGAGAGGCTCGGTTGTTGGGTACGGATATGGTTCAGGAGGCCTTGGATAAGGTCAGGATCGTTCAGGATAGTCTTCGTTCGGCTCAGTGCAGGCAAAAGAGCTACGCATACCGCAAGGTTCGAGATGTGGCCTTTATGGTTGGTGAGCGGGTATTTCTCCGAGCGTCTCCTATGAAGGGCGTGATGAGATTTGGGAAGAAGGGCAAGCTTAGCCCTAGGTTCATTGGTCCGTTTGAGATTCTTGACCGAGTGGGAGAGGTGACTTATAGACTTGCTTTGCCGCCGAGCTTATCAGCCATGCATCCAGTGTTTCATGTGTCCATGCTTCGGAGGTATCACGACGATCCAGCCTACGTGTTAGATTTCAGCACTGTCTAGTTGGACAAGGACTTGTCTTACGAGGAGGAGTCGGTAGCTATTTTGGACCGGCAGGTTCGTTAGTTGAGATCCAAGAGTTTCCCTTATGTTCGTGTTCAGTGGAGAGGTCAGCCTCCTGAGGCATCGACCTGGGAGTCCGAGTCTGATATGCGGAGCCGTTACCCTCATCTGTTCCCCGACTCAGGTACTTCCTTCTTCTGTCCGTTCGAGGACGAACGGTTGTTTTAGAGGTGGAGAATGTGACGACCCAAAGGGTCATCACCTGTTTTCTTATCCATTCTGTACTTTCGAGACCTTGAAAACCTCAGTTACAGTTGCCTCGTTTTGCGTGCGCAGTCCGGGCGCGTAGGCGGAGAGCTTAAATGTGAAATTCTGTGAAATATGCTAAATTTTGATATTAAAATGAATAAATTTGACTTCGGTCAACATTTTGGGTAAACGGACCCGGACCCGTGATTTGACGGCCCCGGAGGGTCCGTAGGAAAATATGGGAATCGAATTCTGAGGTCCCAAGCCCGAGAAAAGAATTTGTGAGTAAAATTGTTTTCTGAAATTATTAAGGAAAATTGAAATGAAAATTGATTAGAACGTGTTGGTATCGGGCCCGTATTTTGGTTCCGGCGCCCGGTACAGGTCTTATATGTAATTTAAGATGTTTCTGTAAAGTTTGGTTGAATCCGGACGTCGTTTGGTGTGATCCGAACCCTAAGCGGGAATTTGATGTTTTAAAGGAGATTTTGGAAATTTCATTGATCTTGAGGTTTAATTCGATGTTCATGATGTTATTTTGGTGATTTGATTACACGAATATGTTCGTAAGATGTTTTTGAGGTTGTGTGTATACCTGGATTAGAGTTTTGAGGGCTCGGGTGAGTTTCGAGTAGGCTCCGGGATGCCTTAGACTTAAAAGGATCAGATGTTGCAGGTTCAAGAAATATTGCAGGCCTCTGAACCCTCTTGCGCGGTCCGCGAGAAACCGTGTGCGGCCGCGGTTGCCTTTGAGCGGTCCGCGGTGGATGCTGCGCGGCCGCGGTCGGCCTTGTGCGGTCCGGACGGGGCTATGATCTGCAGGTCTTCAGGGAGGCCTGTGCGGCCGCGGTCCTTTTTGTGCGGTCCGCACAGGGAGCTTCAGAGGGGTATAAATACACGGGAATTTCAGTTATTTTACACTTCTCAAAACCCCAAAACATAAGAGGCGATTTTCCAAACAAACTTTCTTCTCCAAAACGATTGGTAAGTGATTTCTAACTCATTTTCTTCACTCCTCAACATCTTCTAACATGATTCAACTTCAAATCAAAGATTTTCATGGGGAGATTGGGTGTTTTGGGTAGAACCTAGGTTTTTCAAAAATTGGGGATTTGGACCTCAATGTGAGGTCCGATTTCAAAACAAATTACATATTTGGGTTCGTGGGGGAAATGGATAATCGGGTTTTGGTTCGAACCTTGGGTTTTGACCACGTGGGCCCGGGGGCATTTTTGACCTTTTTGGATAAAACTTGGGAGACTCATTTTTATGCATTGGGCTTGATTAATTTAGCATGTAATTAAGTAATTTGTGATTAGATACGAGCGAATTGGAGGTGGAATCGCGGGGTAAAGCTATAATTGAGGCTTGAGTTGTAATCAAGGCATTGAGGTAAGTGTTTGGTTTAACCCTAGCTTGAGGGACTAGGAGTTGAGTCTTATTTGCTAATTGCTTCTTGTTATGTACGACGTATAGGCATGGTGACGAGTATCTATACGTTGGTGTCTAGCATGACCGTGAGTCCTTAAATTGTAAATATCTTGATTTCGTTGTATTTCTCTTGCCTTGGTGATGATTCCTATGTGTTGTGAAAAGCTTGTGAAAGGAGATTGTGACCTATGAACAACGAGGAGCATTGGCTCAAGTTATATTTCAATTGTGAACATCTATGAAATGGTCGAACCCTTTGGAGCATTGGCTCAAGTGGTAAAGTGAGATATGAAATAAAAGTGAAAGGAAGAGAAAGAATATTTAAATTGTTCCCTTGCCGGGATATTGTTGTTTATTGATTATTTTCCCTTGCCGGGATGTTGAGATTATTGATGTTGTACCCATGCCGGGATTTAATTTTTCAATTGTATTCCCTTGCCGGGATTTGTTTTATTATTTTGTTTATTCCCTTGCCCCTTGTTTGTAATTGTTGTTTGGGTGAGAAAGAGTGTTAAAGCACGAAGGGTGATGCCGTGCATTGTTTGTTTATTGTGAGGAAAGAGTGTAAAGCACGAAGGGTGATGTCGTGCATTGTTTGCTTATGGTGAGGAAAGAGAGTAAAGCACGAAGGGTGATGTCGTGCCGCACGATGTACCATTTCGTGCCGATTCTATTGATTATATGTGAGGAAAGAGAGTAAAAGCACGAAGGGTGATGCCGTGCCGCACGATGTACCATTCCGTGCCGATTCTATTGATTATATGTGAGGAAAGAGAGTAAAAGCATGAAGGGTGATGCCGTGCACATTTTATCATATGTTTGTTTTGGTGAGGAAAGGAAGTAAAAGCACGAAGGGTGATGTCGTGCACATTTTATCATATATTTGTTTTGGCGAGGAAAGAGAGTAAAAGCACGAAGGGCGATGCCTTGCACGTTTTTATTATATCATTGCTTGGTGAGGACGAGAGTAAAAGCACAAAGGGTGATGCCGTGCACTTATTGATTTCTGATTCTTTATTGCTGTCTGAGTTATGTTGCTTCTTTCGTTACTTGATGACTTTTAATCGAAGTTGCTATCTTCCCCAAAGCATGCTCCCCTATTGATTGGTTATCTCTATATCTCTGTTCCGCTGTATATATATATATATATATATATATAACTGCAAAGGTTTATGTGGTAGTCTGGTCTAGCCTCGTCACTACTNAATCGGGTTTGTTCGAACCTCGGGTTTGACCACGTAGCCCGGGGGCATTTTTCACCTTTTTGGGTAAAACTTGGGAAACTCAGTTTTTATGCATTGGGCTTGATTCATTTAGCATGTATTAATGTAATTAAGTAATTTGTGATTAGATACGAGCGAATTGGAGGTGGAATCGCGGGGTAAAGCTATAATTGAGGCTTGAGTTGTATTCAAGGCATTGAGGTAAGTGTTTGGTTTAACCCTAGCTTGAGGGACTAGGAGTTGAGTCTTATTTGCTAATTGCTTCTTGTTATGTACGACGTATAGGCATGGTGACGAGTATCTATACGTTGGTGTCTAGCATGACCGTGAGTCCTTAAATTGTAAATATCTTGATTTCGTTGTATTTCTCTTGCCTTGGTGATGATTCCTATGTGTTGTGAAAAGCTTGTGAAAGGAGATTGTGACCTATGAACAACGAGGAGCATTGGCACAAGTTATATTTCAATTGTGAACATCTATGAAATGGTCGAACCCTTTGGAGCATTGGCTCAAGTGGTAAAGTGAGATATGAAATAAAAGTGAAAGGAAGAGAAAGAGTATTTAAATTGTTCCCTTGCCGGGATATTGTTGTTTATTGATTATTTTCCCTTGCCGGGATGTTGAGATTATTGATGTTGTACCCATGCCGGGATTTAATTGTTCAATTGTGTTCCCTTGCCGGGATTTCTTTTATTATTTTGTTTATTCCCTTGCCCCTTGTTTGTGATTGTTGTTTGGGTGAGGAAGAGTGTTAAAGCACGAAGGGTGATGCCGTGTATTGTTTGTTTATTGTGAGGAAAGAGTGTAAAGCACGAAGGGTGATGCCGTGCATTGTTTGCTTATGGTGAGGAAAGAGAGTAAAGCACGAAGGGTGATCCTGTGCCGCACGATGTACCATTCCGTGCCGATTCTATTGATTATATGTGAGGAAAGAGAGTAAAAGCACGAAGGGTGATGCCGTGCCGCACGATGTACCATTCCGTGCCGATTCTATTGATTATATGTGAGGAAAGAGAGTAATAGCACGAAGGGTGATGCCGTGTACATTTTATTATATCATTACTTGGTGAGGATGAGAGTAAAAGCACGAAGGGTGATGCCGTGCACTTGTTGCTTTCTGTCTCTTTATTAATGTCTGAGTTGTGTTAATTCCTTCGTTACTAGACGTCTTTTACTTGAAATTGTTATTTCCCCTAGCATGCTCCCCTTTCCCATATTGATTACTTGTCTCTGTATTTCGTTTCCGCTGTATATGTATATATAACTGCACAGGTTTATGTGGTAGTCCGGTCTAGCCTCGTCACTACTTCGCCGGGGTTAGGCTAGGCACTTACCAGCACATGGGGTCGGTTGTGCTGATGTTACACTCTGTGCTCTTTTGCACAGATCCAGGTGTCGGAGCAGCTTACAGTACGCAGAAGTAGTCAGGGAGCTGACCTTCAGTCCACGAGACCCCGAGGTAGCCTTGCTGGCGTCCGCAGGCCCGACGTCTCTTCTTTCGGTTTTCATGTTCTGTTGACATTTGTATTCGAGACAGACTATGTCCTTTATTTCAAACTCTTATTTGTAGTAATCCTAGACAGTCCGTGAATTGTTCTGACACCAGATGCTGGGTAGACTTGTATTGGCTTTCTAGGCGCTGTTTCTTTATTTAGTTCAGTCTTCCGCTAAATTTTCACTTCTTCGTTGTCTTTTAACTGCTTATTCATTGGTAATTTAATTTCTTAATCATGTATAAAACAAGATGTGTTAATGATTGCAAAGGTTCTTGGCTTGCCTAGCTACCACGAGTAGGTGATAACTGTGATTTCTAACACGTTTTATGCCCATACTTGCCTATGCTTGATGTATGAATTGCCATAAAATAGACCCAGAATGCTTACAAGTGCGCTTGATTGCAGGTTTGAGCGAAAAGATGGCAAAAGTCAAAAATCGGCTCGAAAAGGAGTGAAACCTGTTCAAGTGTCAAAGATTAGTAAAGAGAGGGCATGCAGAACTTGGTGCGGACCGCACCATCATGCCATGCGACCGCACCATCATGCCATGCGGCCGCACCAATGAGGTTCAGAGAGTGGTCAAGCCAATCTAAAGCAGCGCGGCCGCACTGCAAGCCCATGCGGTCCGCGCCCAGCTCATGCGGCCGCATTACACGTTTCCGCGGGCCGCGCAACAAAAGTTCAGAGACCACCTCAAGTTGTTCATGACCGCGCTACAGGTTCACGCGGTCCCCGCCAGTCGCCATGCGGCCGCACTGCATCATTGTGCGGTCCGCATCACTAAGTTTCAGAAAGCAAGATTTAGAAGTTGAGTAACCCAGTGCGGCCGCGTATCAACTTCGCGCGGTCCGCACCAGCCCCGCAGGGGTATTTTTGTCCGGATTTTCTAGCCTAGTATAAATAGAACATTTTTCCATTTTTAGGTTAAGTATTGTATCAGATATAGCTGTTGCGCTCGTGAGACTCAAGTTTTAGCCTATTTTGGGCATTTTCATCTTGCTTATCGTGGATTCTTGTAGATTAACATTATAGTTAATTAATCTGTCAATTTTATCTACTATTTCTTCAATGTCTGTTTCTATTATGTCTAGCTAAACCCATTAGCTAGGGTTGTGGCTCAACCCTAGTGTGGGTAATTAATGGGTGTGATTGTTTAATGCTTGAATGATGTTGGGTGTTTGCTATTTGGGTTAATTTTATGGTTTAATTAGGATTTGGTGGTTGCAAACACTAAGTCTAGCTTAGTGGGTCTTGACTCTTCTTGAGAAAGAGTGTCTATGATTCCAAAATTGACTCAACAAGGAATTGGGATGGACCCATGAGAATGGTAGTCCCAATTAACGGGTTAAACCTCGAGAGAGTAATTACCCAACTTGAACCCTAAGATGCTTGGGCATATTGGCCTACCCAATTGGTATCGAGAGAGTCAATTGGGCAAAATCACTCTCTCTACCGAGAGGTGTGAGAGTGAGTGCAATCGTGCAACGGTTATAGCATAAGCCCCATAATCATCATTCTCGTATTAGGAATCTCTACCCGTTAGTTGACCGCCTAGGTAAATGCCACGATCCTAGTGCCTTTCTCTATCTTGCATACAACCTAGAATTAATATTTTAGCATAACTTAGTTTTAATTAGTAGTTGTTAAATTGTAGTTGATAATTACAAAAACCCAAAAATGGTAGAAGTATAATTAGGAGCCAAAACACATTTCTAGGCTAAGCAAATATCCAACTCCCTTTCTAGCTCCCTGTGGAAATTGACCCCGATACCACTATTGGGTATTAGTATTAGCGCCCACTCTTCCTAAGGTTGAGTCCGCTGCGATCGCTTTTTGGCGCCGTTGCCGGGGGTGTTGACTATTTGTGTAGCTAGTTTTGTGTTTTGCTTCTTTTTCCTTCTTTTTACTAACTTTATTTGTGTTGATCTATCAGGTACATATGGCTCTAAACGGAAATGACCCTCTTGGCAATGCCTTGGCGGGGGAGGAGGTTGAAGATGTTGATCAAGATGAGCTTCCGGTACCTCAAGTACCACGGAGAGGTAGAAATGCTAATGCTAATCCAAATGATCAAATCCCAGGCCCTCCTCCGCCTCCGCCAAGAGTGGCTCCAAGGGTTCTTCCGAACCAGGGTTATGCAAGTGCCATAGTTCCTCCCCGAATTCGGGCGGGGAATTTTCAAATCACCAATGTTATGTTGACGCTTCTCGAGCAAAGCGGGTATTTTACGGCGCCTCTGAGCAAAATGCATACAAGCACTTGAAGGGGTTCGTAGATACTTGCTTGGGGAGTAAACAAACCAATGTGTCCGAGGATGCTTTGAGGTTGAGGCTTTTCTCGTTCTCTCTTCGGGGTAAAGCGCTAGATTTGTTGGAAAGGTTACCGAATCATTCTGTTACCACATGGGACGAATTGGCGGACAAGTTTATTGCCAAGTTCTTTTCTCCAAGTCATATGGTGGCTCTATGATGAAATTTTGGCTTTTAAACAAGAGCCGACGGAACCGTTGCACGAGATATGGGAGAGATTTAGAACCATGGTGAAGGAGTGTCCTAATAATGATATGACTGATGTGATGATTCAACAAACGTTTTATAGGGGCATTAACACCACGAATCAGTGCATTGTGAATCAATTGGCTGGAGGGAATTTTATGAAGCTTTCGTACAAGAGGCTTGTGGTGTCTTGATGAGATGGCCGATACTTCTTCGGCGTGGCAAAGCCGGGCAAACGTGCCTCAAGGTGATCCTAATGTCATACATTTGCATAAGGAGTTGCATGACCACGGCCAAGCTATTGCCGAACTCACAACAACAATGAACCAATTGGCGAAGGCGCTATTGCAACAAGTTCAAAACGCGCGCCAAGTCAATGCCATGGAAGGAGTGAATATGATGAAAAGAAGGCAAAGAGGGCAACAATCTCAAGGAAATTGTGACAATTATGATGATGGTGGTGGTTATTCAAACGAGTGCTATGATGAGCAAAGTGAGGATTGTCAATATGTTAACAACTACCAAGGAAATAGAGGAAACCAAGGCAATCAACAATGGCATCCCAAGGTAATTGGGGCAATCAACAAAGTTGTGGAAATTGGAATGGGAATAACCAAAACAACAATTGGGGGAATCAAGGTAACAATGGTGGAAATTGGAACGGAAACAACAACAACAATTGGAAGAACAACAATGGTCAAGGTGGGTGGAACAACAATGTTGGTCAAGGTAATCGGGGGCAAGGCTTTCAAAGGCCTCTGATGTTTCAACAACCGAACAACCCGCCACCGTTTCAATCTCAAGGGTCTAGTTCTTCCGGAAGTGATATGGGGCGAATAGAGATGATGTTTGAGCAAATGATGAAAAAGAACCAAGATTCTGATGCTCAATTGGCTTCTCACAACACATCTATCTGGAACCTAGAGGTGCAAATAGGACAAATTTCCCAATCTTTAAACTCTCGCCCAAAGGGTGCTCTACCAAGTGACATGGTAGTAAACCCTAAGGGTGGACACAACAACCATGTGATGGCGGTGACCACGCGAAGTGGACGAGGCGGTGATGTGCATGCCTCAAGAGAGAGTCGAGTCATGGTTGATGAAGATGAGTTGCGTGATGATGATATTCCTATGGGGGTTGATGATGTGGTGGAACCAAGTGTTAGAAATGAAGTGGGGATTGACATTCATGAGGTTGAGGAGGAGACGCAAGAGAACGTGAACCCGTCTAGGGAAAACGTGATAGATATGCCCGAGCCGGAGGTTCCCAAAGCCAAGGCACCCTTGCCTAGGCCTCCTCCGCCCTACCCTCAACGTTTGGCAAAGCAAAAAGGTGATAATCAATTTAAGAAATTCATTGAGATGATGAAGAGTTTGACTATCAATGTGCCCTTGGTGGAGGCACTCGAGCAAATGCCGGGATACACAAAATTCATGAAGGATTTGGTTACAAAGAAGAGATCAATGGAGTGTGAGACAATCAAGATGACCCATCAAGTGAGCGCAATTGTACATTCCATGGCTCCAAAACTTGAGGACCCCGGCGCATTCACTATTCCATGCACCATTGGAAGCGTCGACTTTGCAAAAGACCTTTGTGATTTGGGGGCGAGTATCAACTTAATGCCATATTCAGTTTTCAAGACTTTGGGGATTGGACAACCTCGCCCGACTTCGATGAGGCTCCAAATGGCGGATAGGTCAATGAAGCGGCCTTTGGGAATGATCGATGATGTCCTTGTTCGTGTTGATAAGTTCATCTTGCCGGCCGACTTCATGATACTAGATTGTGAGGTGGACTTTGAAGTCCCAATCATCTTGGAAGGCCTTTCTTAGCCACGGGGAAGGCTTTGGTCGATGTTGAGGCGGGTGAATTGACTTTCCGGGTTGGTGATGAAAAGGTGGTGTTCCATGTGTGAAAGTCTATGAGGCAACCAAATAGCACCGAGGTGTGCTCGTTTGTTGACATTGTCACGGCGGTGATAGTGGATGACACAAGCGCAATGATTAATGTTGAAGATCCACTTGAAGTGGTACTTTTGAACATGGAGGCTAATGATGATGCCGGGAGAATTGAATGTGTAAATGCTTTGCATGGTATGGGCTCGTCCTCTTATGAGCGTAGGAAGTTATCATTGGACCTTGAGAATTGGAAAACTCCCCCAACCAAGCCATCTATTGAGGAGCCGCCGGTGTTGGAGTTGAAACCACTTCCTCCTCACCTCAGGTATGAATACTTGGGTCCTAATTTCACTTTGCCTGTTATTCTTTCGTCTTGCTTAACTAACTTGCAGGTTGACGCCACTTTGGCGGTACTACAAAAGCGCAAGCGGGAGATTGGATGGACGTTGGCGGATATTCGGGGTATATGCCCCGCTTTTGCATGCACAAGATCATATTGGAGGAGGATGCAAGGCCGTCTCTTGAACACCAACGAAGGTTGAATGAAGCTATGCAAGAGGTGGTGAAAAAGGAGGTTATCAAGTGGTTGGACGCTGGTGTGGTCTACCCAATTTCGGATAGTTCATGGACCTCTCCGGTCCAATGTGTGCCAAAGAAGGGGGGTATGACGGTCGTCACTAATGCCAACAATGAATTGATTCCTACCCGGACGGTCACGGGTTGGAGGGTGTGCATGGATTATAGAAAGCTCAACAAGGTCACTAGAAAAGATCATTTCCCTCTACCATTTTTGGACCAAATGCTTGATCGTTTAGCGGGCCGGGCTTATTATTGCTTCCTTGATGGCTACTCGGGGTACAATCAAATTCTCATTGCCCCGGAGGATCAGGAAAAGACAACCTTTACATGTCCGTATGGCACATTCGCCTTCTCAAGAATGCCATTTGGACTTTGTAATGCTCCGGGGACCTTCTAAAGATGTATGATGGCAATCTT
>NW_017675969.1:0-55210 GCF_001879085.1 Nicotiana attenuata | reverse complement strand
GTAGTTTGAACCGGGTAGTAGGTTTTCGTTTTTTCTTTTTAATTTTTTTTAGAGTAGATTAGAGGGAATAAATGGAGGAAGAATGATGAACCTAGGCGCCCTTGACTTGTTTGATAGTAGCATATTTAGGCTTTATCATGTGTAGTATCTTCTCTATGATTTGAAATTATTGATGATGCCTTGCTTAGTTGGATAGCATGTTTTGTGACGCCTATGTCTCATTTACTTGACTTGTGTTCACTTTGTGCTTAATGCTTAATATCTCGTAGCTTTGTGAATACTTGCATTAGTTGAGAGTCGGAATGAAACCGTCCTTAGTGAGTCATGTGCCATGAGTGGTGAGGTTTTTGTGTAGTCTATGTATGGTACTTGTGTCTAGAACTTGCCCGGTATGTGATTCGAAGCGAAATTTTAGGTGATGCTCGGTTTGAGAAATGATTTTAGGCTTTCCTTGATCTTTTTGAGCTTAGTGCTTATCATAAATAAAATTTATCCCTAGTTAACCCTTTTGAGCCTATCGACTTTTACTTGACACCCACATTACAAGCCTATACTCTTTTTATTCTTAATTGATATTGTTTTGATAATTTTTCCTCTTAAAACACTTTAATTGTGAGATGAGCGCTAAAAGAAGTAAGAAGGGACTAAGTGTGGGGTGGCTTTTGAGTGGAACCAATAAAAGGAAGAAATGTGCACTTGTTTTGTAAAATAATACACCACTAGCGGAAATTGAAAAAAAAAATAGAGATGAATGAATTGTTGTCTTGTTCTTGCTAGTGGGTATGAATTAATGTAGTGCTTAAAGAAGAAGGGAGCATTTTAGGGGTGATATTGTTTGTGAAAGTGAAGTGGATTGAAGAATTTGCGCTTAAAGTTGATTATGTGATGTGTTAAAGTGCTTAGGAGAGTTAGTCACTATTCCTAAATATACCCTACCCGTCCCTTAGCTCACATTACAACCATGAAAAAGTCTAATTGATTTTAGATCGAATGAGCCTACATTAGTAGAGATTTACATTATGGGCGAGCCTATGGTACCAATTGCATGCATGTGACTTCTTTGTGAGAGCGAGAGATTTCTTTGACATATGTGAGTCCTTAAACTATATTTGATCATGAGATTCGAATGTGTGGATTGAACTTGCTCTCTTGTTCTTGTTGTGAGGGCACATGGTCTCACGAGGGATAGGTAACGTTATTAGACTTCTCTATGATATTGAGTGTTCAAGCAATGAGTGCATTGTGACATTGAGTCGGTTTGTAAGGCTAGGATTATTATGAGCATATTGTCTTTGTTTGAATATTTTTGAAGTTGGCATAAAAAGGGGAAAGTGTATGTAATTGCATATGCTAAGGCTTAATTGTAGCTATCAACCATGATCATTGGTGTAGTGTGCCTCAATTGTGTAAAACAAAGTGCTCAAGGATAGTGTGAATTGTTAGTTGACTTGAGGACGAGCAACGTTTAAGTGTGGGGTAGTGATGTCTGGCTATAATTATATATTTTTAGTACATTACTTACCTTACATTTTGGTATTTTAATACTAAATTGTACTATGTTTGTGCTTAATTGAGTTTATTTTATGTGTAGGTACTTTGGAGATAAAATTGGAAGCAAAATAGAGATTTTATGTATATTTTATACACAATAAAAATAGATTGATGATTATTTAATTATTGGATATATAATGATTAAAGGTTAATATTACTAAAGAAGACAAAAGAAACAAATGGAAAAATTGGAAAGTTAAGGAAAAACAATAAGAAACGAAGGAGAAGTTAGGCAGCACTTGAAAAGAATGCCCAAGCAGACATGAAAACATTCTGTTTTCAGCGCCAGGACCAGCGCTAGGCGCTGGCCTGGACGCTGTATTGCAGGGGTTTTCCTACTTTGTTTGGGATAAGATTATTTCGGCCCTACATGGTTCCAACTTGTATAAAAGGGGTCCTAAACCTATTTTGGAGAGAGGAGAACGTTTTTGAGAAAAACTTTAGACGAAGGGAGAGCACAGAGCCGCCGTGCAGGCCGGGTTTCATCTTTTCTTCCATCAAACTTAGTAATTTTTATGTTTCTTCGTATGATTTGTTGTTTTGCTACCATGTCTATGTGGAGCTAAACTTCACGTTTTAGGGTTGTGGTTCTTTCATGAATATTGTTATTGGGATATTGGTTTTGATTTCTTAGTTTATCATATTGGTTTATTTATTTAATCATGCACTTAATTATTTGATTGCTTGATCACCAATTGAATACTATCTACGAATCTTGAATTGAACTCGAAAGTGGAAATTCTAGATTGCATATAGGATTGAGTAGAGCAAGTTCTTGAACCTGGGCATCGGGGAACGGATTCGCGGTTAGGATAGACATATACCTAATTGCCTTGCTTGGTTAATTTACAGGAATTATAAATGCGTTCTTGTTAGTTCTAATTCCATAGACATATTGGAGTCAGGTTAGCTTGAATAGGCGAGTAAGAACTCGACAGATTCTTATGAGCAATATTAACCCTGTTAACCAATAAACTAGATAAATTAGTTAGTCAATTCAATTGAAGAATACAATAGGAATGTTAGATAGCCCATAACCTAGATCGTTTTCATTACATTGATATCATAAAAATCTTCTCTTTTTCTGTTCAAAGTTCATTATTTATATTTCTTTATTTAATTAGTTTAGAATCAAATATTTCTAGGTTTAATTCTTGTTTAGATAATTAGGATAGTCTAATTTAGTTAATAGTTAATCACAAGTCCTCGTGGGTTCGACATCCGACTTTTAGTCACTTTGTTACTTGACGACCGCGTATACTTGCGTGTGCGTTTGGCTGCAACAATTAGATATTCAAAACAAGAGATAAACTAATATTAAGATCTGAATCAACATAGAATCAACGTAGAACTATATCAAGTGCATAACCAGATACATGTTGTAGCTATCATGCATGCTGCGACTTTGAAACAACAGACATGCTTGTTAATGATAAACAAGACAAGCAATAAGTACCAGTGGCGGATGCACATAGCCACTTGTGGGTGCTTAAGCACCCATTAACTTTGATCATATTTAGTAATTTACATAGACTATTGTATAAATATTTAGATAAATATTGAGTGAGCACCCATAAATAAATTCATTTTTCCTCTTCTTTTGGAGTCTTTATCTGCGAGCACCTATAATTTTAAAATCCTGAATCCGCCACTGATAAGTATGTACTATAGCTGCTATATTTAAGCTAAAGAAAGAGAGTTCGGCTCAAGTAAAAAAAAAGTTCTACTATGAGCCTAATTAGTAAAATATCTCACACTGCCTCATCAAGCACGGGATAAGACAAACCCGATATAACACTCCTCTTAACCTTTGCATATCCCCAATATCCCCAGTTCACGCCCCAACTATTTTTAACCAAAAAATATTCAATACCATTTTCTTTACCATAGCCCACTATTAAGACTGCATGACGTCCCTCGCTTTCTTGATTATTTTCTTTATCAACACATTCATCCTCAATATCTTTTTTGGATGGGCCCATGTAGATGTCCTATAAAATGAAAGAATTCATGAGAAAATAGGAGTAAATTAATAAGTATAAGTTTGAGAAAAGGAGTAAGTATAGAATTGAGAACATGAGTAAATAAGTATAGAATTGAGAAAAGGAGTAAATAATTAGTATAGAACTAAAGCTACATAGCTTTTTTTTTTTTAACCTTTCCAGTATGTTTTCTAAAGCTATCCACATGCGATATACATCCGCTAAGTGGTTGTTGCCTAATAAACTTTTCAACTGTTTCTTTACCGACGTTTCCAACCTTGTAAAACCCACGAATCTTAGTTTTTTCCTGCACCATTTCAAACATTAATTAGCTTAAACCAATATATCTCGTTATAATAATAATAATAATAAAAAGAATAATAATAATAATAATAATAATAATAATTAATAATAATAATAATAATAACAATAAATATAATAATAATATGCACTTACACCTCCTGGTAGGCAACGACAATCTCTTTTCTCCTCAACATAGGGGTACAACTTATCAGGATATATACCTTCCACGGTTGCGAATTGGTAAAACTTGTTGTAGTGACTTGGAAAACATCCTGTGTTTTTACTATATTTGATATTTTTGGGCGTCGGCAATCTGGGATACATACAATCGACGGCATGCTGCTTTGATAAAGGCTTTAACTTGTCCAACTTATAAGGTTTTGACTGCTTCCACGCAAGATAGTACAAAGCCGAGATGGCTTCCGCCCCAACGAAAGCCCAGCATGCGCCTTTAATTTCAAGAGAAAAATTAAGGGAAACTTACACAAATGTCCCAAATAAATCTCAACTTACCAACCTCTAACCATTAGTCATAGACTTACCAAAACTAGCAAACAAAAATTGAAAACCCAAATAATAGGGTTCTTTTTCTCAAAGAATCACATGCAAAAATCACCTTCCATATTTTTAAGCGTGATTAACAACATTAGATACAAGACGGAAAGGAAATTTCATGGACGGGGTAGCAAATAAGGTGATGAAATACAAAAATCTATACAATATTCCAAAAATCTAAACAAAAAAGGAACTTTTTCAATGGGTATAGTTGAAATTCATTGAAAATATATAGATAAGTCAATATACAAAATTTGAGGAAGATTGGAGGTGATTTGGACTGGTTTTGTATCAAAATTCGGTAATTAATCGAGTTCAAAAAGTCTTCTGCGACCACATGTATCAAACATGTATCACGCACAGTATACATGGATTATACTTGTGATACACAATTGATACAAATATGATACATATGTGATACACAAAATGATAACACATATCATTTTTTTTCATGTTCAGCTTTTACTTCGAATTTTCAATTCAAAACCACCTCAAAACTTCACCAAATGCACCAAAACTGAGATTCAAGCTTCTTAAAGTTGTGCCCAATCTATTCTAATAACACTTCACTCAAACAAAGCAAAAATTTGATATTTTTTGTTACAAATAGCTAATTGGCTAATTTGGCTAATATTAGTAATATTTTATCAATTGGCCAATTTTTGTAATGAGCTACTTATAAATGGACATAGCTGGTAATTTCCCAAAAATTAAACCATACAAACAAAAAGATTGTTAAATTCATAGGTAAAAATACATGAAAGGAAAATATTACTTGTAGTGTATCTAACTTACAGCATTTGCCTTGATCTTCCACGGCATTAAGGCAGCCTTTTCCCACCCAAGACCATTGACACTACATATCACCAATCCAATTCGGATAAATGCAGAAAAAGACAAAGAAGCATATCATAAGTAAGTACTCTCTCGATTCCAATATGTTTCGCATAGTTTGATTGGTAAGAATAAATTTTAAAACTTGTAGTCTTAACAATTAACAATGCATGATAAATTTGCGTGGATGCAAGACTTTTGAACGTTACCATCTTAAATATATCATAAAATTTGTATAACTACAAAAGCTTTTTATTAAAGATAAATAAAATGAAAATTTTAAAGCTAAATAATTATAAATATAAAAGTATGTCATTTTTTGAAAACGGGCTAATAAAGAACTAATGTCAAATAAATTAAAATGGAGGGAGGGACTAGATGTTTAGACCACTGACAAAGCAAAAAGAAGATAAACTTTTGGTTCATCTATATTATACTCACAACTCTAAGCAGTTAATATTTGAAGCAAATATATATACTTCAATTTTAACAAACTTGGCTCATGACTTACTGGCACTGAAATCTTAGAACGTCACACAAATACATTACTATTAATAACGATACTTTTATATACACTGTTAATTAGAGGCATTTTATATATATATATATATATATATATATATATATATATATAATATATAATATATATATATTATATATATATATATATATATATATATTAGTAGATAAAATCAATTGAAAAACACCTAGTTCTAAGGAGCATTAATTAGTCACTTGGTTTGGGATAACCATTTAACGGACCTAAAAAACAACTTAGAGAATCATATACACATATTACACAAACTAAAGCTTAAGAAGAAGCTCATGGAGTTGAATAGTAATATTCCTTCATCAAATCAAAGACTACCATTCTTTCATCTCCTTTTTTGTTTTTCTTCTGGTGTCCAATACTCGCATTGGGCCCAAATAATCCTGATTCGCGTCGTCGTAAGGCCCATTTAAGGGGGAATCGCTCTTAAACAAGATCTTTTCCATATGCATAGCCTAAACCGGAAACCTCTGGTTAAGAGCGAAAGGATCTGAACCATTCCACTACTAGCCTTATATTTGTCATTCTTTCCATTTCCGATAACACCACCCCCAATCTCAGACAATGTCAAGTCTTTTCAGAGACATATTACATCCCAAATAGGTCTCTAACCGGCCTAGTACAGTCCAATGCATCAACAAAACAAAATCGCATGTGCAACAACAATATCAGTTTCTCTGTGCACAAATCAATATTCTAGTAATTATTTTCAAAGTCAGGAGACCTTTGGTAATCTCCTAAAACCTTGCACATTGAAAGATAAATTTTAGTATTCATTATTGAAGGCACTCAAGCAAGTTTCCTCATCCGATGAAAGTTGCAACCAAACGAGAGATGCAAAAGAAATCAAGGAAGAAATAGGTACTAAATAAAAATAAAAAATATTTAGCAAAAACATGAAATGTAACTTTATTTGAAGCCATGAAATACATCTTTAAGCTTTGCTCTTCTAAGTGATAGAATCTCTTGTTGCAAAAAAAAAAATTATCAACAAAATGTATATGCACAGATATACAGAAGGAAAAAAAATCAAATAAAAGTAAAAACTGAGAAACCTTCTTGAAGAAATCAGCGGAACACAAACGTAGATCTTCAGGCTTTGAGTAGCTTGGCCGTGAAACTGTAACTCTCTCCACCGGTAACTTACTGTAGTCTGGCACTGAGCTCATTTTTGGAGCTAATGGAACCAAAAAAGAAAAAAAAAACGATAGTTATGGAGTTTATATAACAAAAGAAAGAGAATGTACACAGAAAAAGCGATATGGAAAATGGACCTTAATCTGGTTTTTTTGTAGAGTGGGGAAGAGATGTGCAGATTTGAAAATATGCAGAGAGATGAATGTTTAACGTTAATGGACAAAATGTTTTTGGTGCTGGGCAGTAGTACTAAATAGAAATGGGAGGGGCAGGGGGAGGGTTGCAGTGTAGAGGCGTCAGTCTGTTGTAGACTTGTATCAGTGCAGTGAGATGTACGGATGAGGGCATTAATAAACTGCGCCATGCATGGTGTATGTGTGTTTAGGGAATTTTTGTCTCTTTTAGCAGTAGAGTTTGGTGCACAATATAATTTTTAATATTTTTATCTTATAGGGCGTTTTGACGAAAGATGGTACAGTCAAATCTCTAATTTATTCCGATATTTTTTGACTGCTATAGTGAAATGTTAATATAAAAATAATATATTATAACATAATATAAAAATCGATTCTAAAAAAATTTGACTTTTATAGTAAATGACTGTTATATATAGATGTTATTATAGAAAATCCCGACTCGCTCCGTTTTAATTTATTTGGCATTGTTTGACTGGATACGAAGTTTAAAAAGGAAAAACAAAAATTGAAACTTGTCATCTAAAACAAGCCTTATACATTTGTGTGATTATAAATTATCTCATTAAGGATAATACAAAAATTAAGTTTAAAGTTAAATTATTACTATTAAATATAAATATATAATTTTTTTAAATAAATTAAAAGAAAAAAAGCTTGCCACATTAAATAGGACCGAGGGAGTATTAGATAAAATTTTCACTTAAGAAGCATAAGATAGGAAACATACCCCTGCGAAATCATTAGACAGAGTAAATTTATATACGTAGATATTAGAATCCAAGACCTTAATTACGTGTATTTGTGTAGTTTATCTTTTTTTTTTTTTGCTTTGTCTTATTATCTTTTGAAATTTTCTAAGATATTAATTCTTCGATCATCTTCAAATACAATTCAGCATATCATTATTGTTGTAGTTTGCAACTGTAATGGCAATGTTGTAAACTTCAATTCCATTTGAAACAATGAAATATTTCTTCTCCGATCCAAATTTTATTCATGTGATATTGGTTAGAAAGCGTGTTATGGTTGTAAATATTAGTTATAAAGCGTGTTATGGCTTTCGTAATAGCTCATAAGGAGATAAAAATAGAAGGAAAAAAAAAGGACATGATTAATGTAACAGAATAATGGTGAAGAATTGGGATAGGTGGTAAAGTGAAAGTTTTTTTTTTTTTTTTTTTTTTTTTTTGTCTTGGGAATCTTGGTCATCAGGTCATGAGGTGGAAGAAATCTATTGGAAGGAGAGAAGTACTTCTTACTAGTCATTTTGTTACAATGTTTTTACAAATGCGAAACGACAATTAAATACCTGTTTTTCCAATTTCAAGTTTATTCATGTTTCAATAAGTGATATTAATTAAAATTCGATTGAGTTCACGTTCGAACATTATAGTTTGTTAATTGCTCTTCACGGTGTCCATATTTGTAGTAGTAGCTTTATGCATCACTTAGGGGTCGTTTGGTTGGAATATGATTTATACCGGTATAAGTTATGTCAGTATAAGTTATATTGGGATAAGTTGTACTGGGATTGTTGTTTATTCATTGTTTGGTATGTTGTATTAAGAATGACAATTGCATAGTTTCTAAGAAGAAGGTATAAGTTATACCGGTGTTTATTACCCCACCTTTTATAAGGTATAAGTTATCCCAGTGTTAAAATTAACACCGGGATAACTTATACCTGGTTTACTAACCAAACAGAATATTAAGGTGGTATTAAATTTTTATACCACCCTTATACCTTCTTATACCTCATACCAAATGACCCCTTAGTATCTTTTATATTTTTGTATCCCTAGACTTCTGTTACTACTGCCTTTGTTTCGGCTTTCTGTTTAAATTCTTTAGTGTTAGTTTTATATTTTTGCTTCGATTGTCAAATTTGATTTGCTTGTTCAAAGGTAAAGGTAAGAAAGGTAAAGGTAAGAACTGCGTACACCCTACCCTCCCCAGACCCCACTTGTTGGACTACACTGGATATCCCCAGACCCCACTTGTTAGACTACACTGGGTATCCCCAGACCCCACTTGTTGGACTATATTGGGTATATTGTTGTAATTGCTCTTCACGAAAATGCAAGAAAACAGGATGTTAACAAAGGAAGAGCAAAATCATTTCCTTCTAAAAGACCAACACTGTTCTATTATCTTCTTTTATCCATGTTATTCAGAGAAAGTACAACATTTCTTGTGTCACCATTTTTTTCCTTTTAACAGATCTGATAAAAGAAACGTTGAAATAGAGATAAGCAGTTTAAATTTCCAAGTGACTGCTACCAGCTAATTGGGAAAAATAAGCATCAACTTAATACAGTAGAACTAGGAAAATAAACCATGTAATGAAGATTAGTTTTAATCAACTTCTGAGGCCATGAGAATTTAATAAATCATAACACATATCACTATCTCTACCACAACTTGCATCTCACCCACACTACAAAAAGGGCAAACTGTAAAGTATAAACCAGAAGATATTGGAAAGAAAAAGAAAAATGACTCAATAAATTGTTCTAACATACTCCATATATAACAAACAACCAATCGCACAATCTCTTCGCTACACCATCCAACTTTTCAAGACCATAATTTTGAAACAGCTTCCAAGCAAATGACTACTGTTGCTTGCACTCAGGTGGTCTCTCACCGGGCTGACCGTCAGCTGCAGGTACTCCTCCACTCCTCTGTGTAGACGAGGAATAAGTAAGCATGTCAGAGGTTTATAAAGGAGATGAAGTAAACTTCAGCAAACAAAAACGAACCATGCATTATACCTTGCGCACAGCAGATGACTGCAATGATGATTGAAACAAAGAGAGGAAAACGGTTAGCACTAATGGACATCTCAACTAACAATGATATTTGTGTTGCTAACAATTCAATTACCTTCTTCTTGGTCTTTGTAACATGTTCATCCTCATCGTCGTCATCTTCATCTTCATCCTCCTCTTCCTCATCCTCTTCATCCTCATCTTCATCTTCATCTTCATCTTCATCATCTTCTTCATCTTCATCATCTTCTAAGTCAATGTAATCTTCATCCTGAGCAGCTTCCCCAGTAAACCATGAAACTGCATGCGGAATAATCTTATCTCGGATAGTTGACCTGCATAAATCATAAGCATATGGATCTTTAACAACTAAAATGGGCATATGGACCTTTAACAACTAAAACAGGCATATAATCGACATTTTAGTTTGTTTATATTCTGAATGTGCAACATTTAAATCCAAGAAAATCACACTCATGTGCTTGAGCAAATTGATTAGTTCAGGTTGGCTTACCCAATATCATAGTCTTGTTCCATCAAATTTTGAAGTTCTTCAGCCTATACAAGAAAAGAAAATGGGTTACAAACCACTTTAAACTGTACATATGTGTGTGTTTGTGTAATGTAACCACTAGAACATTTCATACAGCATCTTCGTCAATATCTTCTTCGTCATCGGGTACTTGAGGTGGACTAAAGAAGTTGAAGAAACTTTCACATTGTTCTGTTTTAGTGATAGGTTTGGAGTTCTTTGACCCCTTCTTTGGCTTCTTCTTCAGAATCTTTTGTGTCAAGCATTTACCTGGATACCACTCAATCTCGGTCCTACAAAATTCAGAGAGATAAGAAGCCATGGTGGGAAAAATAATCACAACAATCAGATGAAGAAACCTTGCTTGCTGATTATGAGGTGGTGACATACCCTATTGCCTTCTCCAAAATTGGTTCATCTTCATCAATCATGTGATAGGTCTTGGTCAGCACAGTGTTTGTGAAGTAGGGATTAGTCTCGAAGAAAAATTCAAGCTTAAAACCCTTTGGATTTTCAATCCTCGACCATTTTATATCCTTGAGAAATTTGAGAGCTCCTTCATCTCGCTCAGTAATCTGTAACTCATAGAATAGACCAGATTAGTGCCATTTTGGCTAGTTATAAAAGAAAATTTAAGGGACACAAATAGAGGACTTGTCATCAACTAACCTCTTCAGCTAACACTTCATTATTCTTCATTGCAGTGACCCAAAAATCAGGAACACCTTTCTCTATATAAAATGAAAGAGACAAAAGCTATTTGTCAACAATACCGATTGTCATAAAGCAACAATCAAGGAAAATTGATAATCAACATACCCACTGCGTCTTTATCCTCTTCCTTATCTGCTGCAGCAGTCTGAGTTGCCTCGCCAACAACTTCAACAACTCCATTAACAATTTCAGATCTCTGCGAATGTTTTTTTAGTTAAGTTCAGTTATATCAAGGCAACAACATCGAAGGATGCAAAGAGGTAAATGAAGCAATATGGCAGACCTTTGTATATAGTGGCTGATACTGCTTCTGGTACTTGGCTTCAAGGGCTGCTCTCTCCTCAAAAAATTTTGCCTCCAATTCATCATGTTGAGTCTGTGTTTAAAAAGATGACAACGAATCAACATCAATAGACACAAATTTGAAAATCGGATAAGACAGAGATCTAACAGAAAAACACAGGTGAGTATCCAGATACTAAAGTTAATTAAAATGCAACAGAAACACAATTAGGCAGCTAACACAAAGGATACCCTGTTAACCGAGATATTGCACCAAAAAAACAGGCGACACTGCTGACCACCCGAGGTTGCATTATCTTTTAAAACAAGGGCCAGCGTGAGTTGCAGATTCTGCTCCCACTCTACTTTTTTCTGTTCTCCTTGGAAACTATATTTTGTAGAGACAGTGGCTTTTTGAAAGGCTAGAAACTTCGTATTCAACCAGCACTAATAAGGCCATTCCTAGTGAAACTGGTGGAACTATTCCAAGTACCTATGTAAATCTCTGATTTTTTATGTGCTCATCATGCGACCTAGTCTTGATATTGAATGAAAAAAACATTTTATTGAAGAACTCAACATCTAGATAAGAATGGGAGAAGGAGCAACAGCGAATCGTGACGCATTATTTTACTTGGAAGAAGATCTTAGCTGCCCTCTCTCATAAATTTGAACATAATTTGGAAACTAGTGCGCAATGTACCACATGAATCAGCGCAACTAGTATTGTGTATGGCACTATATTAACACATCTGTTTCCTAGTAACCTCCAATTAGCCAAACAGATGGTGGAGGGAATAATTACCACACACTTGAACCGAAAACCTACACATACAAACTCAGGTTCCTATGGCAAAACGGAGTAAACATGTTCCCCTCTAGTGAGGTGATGCTTATTATCAGAAGCCAAAATGTGATCCATTGAACCACTAACATCCAGTGAATCTATATAATCTTTAAAAAGTTCTATAATCAATACCGCTTGCACTCCCACTCCCACAATCCAACCTGCCCACCCCCTGCCTTTTCTACTACAGTACAGTCAGAATGTTGAACAATGTAATATAAACTTGAGTGCATGGTTCCTACTGCAATTTAGTATCTACAATTTGTGCTTTCATTTAGTACAATCAACTTCCCATCATTTGAATGTCAAAATTTCTTACAAAGCAACCCAAAGCTTTGTCAATTCAACTTCAGATATGAAGATCTTCAAGAACCCGAAGAGGAAAACCAGGAAAGTAAACCAACTGATAAAGAAACTCATACAAACAAAAGATTGAGGAGCGGAGGTGAAAAAACTGAGAAAGCCCCAGTCTTTTCATTTTTTATCAACTTCTCCACAGTTAAACAGATGGGTTGACCTCATAAAACCTTCTGTAAATACTCGCCAAAAAAACAAACAAGCTCCAAAATATGTTTTTTGAACTATATATATGAATTTAAATGTCTAATAGGATAACAATTATCACAATCATTAACAAGAACCATGTTTGGCAAGAGGCACATAACATAGGCAAAAACTAGAGAACTTCATTGAAACAACAAATACAAAATAATTTGCTAAAAACGGCACGGTACCACGAAAGAACATATTTAAACAACATTGGGTAAGAATACCACTTGCCTGAATCTCCCTAAGAACCTCAACTCGTTTTCTAACATTGGGAGATAAATTCTCTAGCACGTTTGAGTGCTTCCCAGTTAGGCCCTGAAGCTTATTCTACAAAAACAAACCACGAATATCACACCCAGATCAAAGCATAATAATAATCTCCATAAAGCAAAAACAAACAAAGAACGGAAAAGATGCACTAAAAAAACTCACTTTGAGAACATTAACAAGGTCATCTCTGTCATCGGCATTCAAAGCTACAAAAAAAAAAGACGTTCAGTTAAGAGAAATTCAAACCCAATACAACAAAAAACGAAGAGAAACAAAGAAATAAGACTATAGGATTCTGTTTAAGTAGATAAGGTATTTACCAGCAGTAAGATCGGCGACGTTGAAGTTATCTTTAGCGTTGCTCATTATTGATTTGCTGAAGCTCAAAAACTAGAAGAGCAACCAAAGGAGAAAACCCTAAAAACAGGGGGAGGAAAATTGGGGAAAGAGATGAGAGAGAGAAATGGCTAAGCGCCCAAATTTAAGCTCTTTTACTACTGTCCTCTATCTCTGTCAGAAAACCTAGCACCTTACTGGGTCCAATATATTGACTCTCACTTAAGGCCGTGTTTGGTAGGCGATAAATTCTAATGCGGATATACTAAATTTTTATTTCTTTCTTGCTACTATATTTTTCTCCTAATTTGCTTTTTATTTATGTTAAGAAAAGGATTTTCATTATATAACCTTTCTTAGACATTTATTCATTATTTGATATCAGAAAATACTCATTTAATAATCAGCATATTTTAAGTGTGAACCAAAGTTAACATTAAGATATTAAGATGAGCACGCAAAAGCAAATAAGCTATACATTATTACGAGTTTAAGTTTGATGCACTGTGAGCGTAAAAGACTTCTTAGTAAGAGTGTATGATTATCTAAAGCTATGTCAACTATCATCTGGTTTATACACAAATTTCTTGCAATAATAACATCACACGAGATTGTTTACTTTCTTTTTAGTTTAGCTTCATCTAGTAAACTCAAATTCTCTTACTTTCGACTATTTTAAAGACATAATTACCCTAAATACCCAAAACTTTAATTGCTCAATATTCGGTTCTCGAGATTAACAATAAAATTAGGAGTTGATTTTGGCACTTACTTCTAAGGCTCCGTTTGGCCATGAGTTTTGCCAAAATAAATTTGGGATTTATTTTCAAAACTCATGTTTGGCCATAAATTTTGCTCATATTTTGGCCAAATCCCAAATTTCAAATCCCAAAATCAGCTATTGAGATGATTTTAGGCCAAAATCTCAAAACTTGGAATTATGTACATGTTTTTCCAAAATAAAGTTGGAAAATATGTTTTGAAAACATATGTCCAAACACATTTTCATCTTCAAACTAAACTTCACCCAAATCAGATTTTTCAAAACAAATTTGGGACCTATGGCCAAAAGCTAGCTAAATTTTAAATAATTCTTGTTTGAGACTCTTTTTCAAAATTTCGAAATTTGAACCAAACACCACCACCATTAGCAAATGGAAACTGGAATATGACACTGCATATACAATGATTTAAGTTCAAATTACACCTGCTTCTATTTGACTATTCTCATTGAGAAGTGTTTATTTATACGCAACAGTTAAAATGTAGGCATAACTGTTCCCAACCATTATTTATATTTGGCAAAATACCTTAACACCCCCTAAACTTAACACGGATTATTATTTACAACCTTAAACTATTCGTGGTCTTTATTACCCCCTTCAATTTGGCCTTTTGAGAGTCATTACCCTCCTGGACGCTGATGTGGCAAAGAGTGTGCGTGCACTCGCCTGCCACGTGAATTTTTCTGTATATGTCGTATTTTTTAAAAAAATATATATATTTTTACCTTTTTAAGTATGTTACTTTTTTGGATAATTTTTTCCGAATACAATTTATAATAAAACTTGGATAGAACTACATTATTTAGGTTAATTCTTTTTATTTGGCTAAAAATAATAAAGTTTCAGTTAATCTTTTTCTGAATTTGACCTGAAAATAAAGATTTATACAATTGAAATAAATAGTCAAGACATCTAAAAAGTTATAAAAAAATACATAGTTCGAAATTAATTATTTTGGCTATATTTTTTTATATATCTCTAAATTATGGTGCTCTAAAAATATATTTTTTAAACAGATTTTACCTGAAAAAGTAAAAAATACGCAGTTTAAATAAATAATCATTGCATCAAAGGGAGAAATAAAAAGAGTGTACAATGCTATATAAAAAATATATTTTTAGAGCACCATAATTTAGAGCTATATAAAAAATTATAGCCAAAATAATTAATTTTGAACTATATATTTTTATAACTTTTTAGATGTTTTGACTATTTATTTCAACTGTATAAATCTTTATTTTCAGGTCAAATTCAGAAAAAGATTAAATAAAACTTCATTATTTCTAGCCAAATAAAAAAATTTAGCCTAAATAATGTAGTTCTATCCAGGTTTTATTATAAATTGTATTCGAAAAAAATTATCCAAAAAAGTAACATACTTAAAAAGGTAAAAATATATCTATTTTTTAAAAAAATGCCATATACACAGAAAAATCCACGTGGCAGGCGATTGCACCCACACTCTTTGCCACATCAGAGCCTAGGAGGGTAATGGCTCTCAAAAGGCCAAGTTGAGGGGTAATTAAGACCCGAATAGTTTAAGGCTGTAACTAATAGAGTAATATTCCATGTCAAGTTTAGGGGGGTGTTAAGGTATTTTGCTTTTATATTTTTTCCCCACTAATAATCAAAAGCCAGCAGTTTCATCATCTTGTGTTCCATTTTTTCCTACTTATTCAGATATATTTCTTCTTTATAATGGAAAAATCCCCGAGAAACAATAGCACACGGTTTGAAACTCGATAGATAATACACCGGCCCTCCTTGTTCATAGTTGACAACCATCTATCTGCAGTTTGCTCCCTTCTGAACAACCATATTTAAGCATATTAAACCTGTACACCAGTCTCATTTCTTTATCCAGCAACATAAAGAAATCTTTACAAGATTCTCCGACAAAGCAACAATTTAATACTTGCCATTATACTAGTGCCAGGCTTTCAAAAGCTGTATCTGACTAAGAAATATAATGGTTTTAGCTCAGATCAGTACACTCAGCGCAAGCAGGGGACAAAAAGTATCATATATGATTTTAACTCGAAAAACATCCATGCTTTTGGAAAGATGGATATTATTCCTAGTTCCTACTATCAATGTAAGATATTCATCATCAGACAATCCTGCAACTTTTACTAGCTATTCTACATCATCCATTTATTACCATCAGAAAGCAAAATGGGAAAGCAAAGGATGATACATGATCACATAGTTTCTAGAGATCACTGACAACAGCATCTTTAACGATGATATGTGCTTGGATTTCAAGTTTCAACCCCAAGCAATCTAGAGCAACACCCAGATATTAGCTCTGTAATTATCACATACCAATAGATCACTATCGGAACAAAGCTTAGCTCTTTGGGTTCTAAGCTTTGTCATCACCATCAACTTCTGAACCAACTTTTGAATCAACAATTTTGGCTTTTTTCGGTGCCATGACACGTCCAGTCATAGGATGAACTGGACTTTTGTCCCATAGCTAGCATAGGTGGAGGAGGTAATACACCTGCTCGGAAAAGAAGACGTTCAACCGGTTCTGACGGCTGTGCACCAACGGATAACCAATATCTGCAGAACTGCAGAGATTAGGTAAACAGTACATGATTGTGTCATCTTAATAGCTAGCTGATGATCAGAGAGTATAAGAATCAACAAGGTCTTGCAGCAACTAAAAGTAAAGTCAGAGTATAACCATTTGAGCACTATTTTAATTTTGGACATTTGCAAGAGTAGCAAAATTAGAAAGTTCATGAGACAACAGCACAGTGCTACTGTAATTTTTACAAATTGGAAGAAACAGGTCCTACAAATATCAACTATAATTTTACTCCCTGCTCAACCCAGCCAAAATGAAGTCTTCAACCAAAATAAAAGGTTTAAAAAGAGATAGATAAACTAACAAGCGTCATTTCACTCACATATGTTTCTCTCCATCAGCAGCAGGTCAAGTTCTACATGATTATTGTCAGTTAAAGCACACAGTGCAGCAAACCATTTATTCCCGTCATTATTTGTCAATGGAAAACATCACTCCTAAAACTTAAAAGAACACAAATCCTCTCTGTTGGTAGCAAAAAATCTCACGAACTTCTAAGACAGCAAACTGTTAACGAATTCCCAGATGAGTTAGCATATTGTTCTATCCACTTGTTACACTCTCAACAAAAGGTAGATATTAACATATCTCATAAGAAAATTATAACCCAGGTACTCATAATTATAAGTTTCTTCCATAAGTAAATAACTTCTTACATGAAACATCTAAGGGGATGCAACAAATATACAACCAAGTATATAAACCACCGCCCACCAGGAAAAAAGTGGCCATTTTACAGTGGTCTAATGCTTCTGATCCCTAACATTAAATATGCTCGCATAATCAAGTGAATCTTAATTGCACCGTTTTCCTTGTCTCTTCGCCATCATAGTTAACATTGGTCCACAACCTCCTTAGATCCAGTTGCACCTTTTCCATACAATTACCTGTATAACTCTATTCAAACAGCTTGGTTGCTCCCTCATACATATCTTCAATAGTCGCCCTCAAAATTACCCAAACACTTTAAATTGCTCCATTCAGTCAGACATCCCCTCTTACACACTCACGTCATTGTTACACTCTCACATCATTGTTAGCCAGCGTATTCACCAATTTCATATGCGACGATATTCTTTATGAAGGATTACCGACCAGATGAACAGAAATTTAAAGTTACAAGTTAGCAAAATTTATTTTAAATTTATTTACCACACCCTTAGGCTAGTTGTCTTTTAAATTTATGTAGTTAGGATAGTTTGTCCCTGAAGACTCTCATGTTAAACTTTTGGACTTTGTTAGCTTTTTATCCTTAGCATAGACCTCATTGTAACAGAGTTAACAAACTCTCACTTTTGTACTTTTGCTATCATGAGTCTACTTGATGGAATTTATAATACCACTTACTTCATCAAAACAAGTTAGCAAAATCTGTTTTACGTGACTACAATGTTATTCTTGATCCTACAGCTATAAACTAGTCTTAACCATTCGCATTCGTAGCCATTAAAAATTTCCAACGATCCTGCAGATCAAACAAACTTTACCTAACTACAAAAGCTATACCAATATTGAGCTTCCACATTTTGCTCAGGCTGGGCGCTTTCTCTTCTTCTTTCTCCCATGAAGTCTAGCCTGTTTTGCACGCTCTCGGAAGGTCTCCTCTACCATCTCTGGCTCTTTTCTCAATCATCTTACACGCTCAGCTGGAAACACCACCTCTTCTAACTCAGTTGTCCCATCTGGATCACTATAATTCACATATTGACTCTGCTCTATTCCCGTCAATTCGACCACAGTAATCATGCACAAGTCCTTATAATGCTTAGGGAGCTTAAGTGCCTTGTACACATTAAAAGTGACCTCATCGTCAACTCTCATTTTTAACTTCCCCGCCCTCACAATAATTGCTCCACCAGTAGCTAAGAATGGTCGCCCCAAAATAATGGGCACTTCCTCATCTGCCTCGTAATCAAGAACAATAAAATCAACAGGAAGAATAAATTTTCCCACTCGAACTAACACATCTTCAACAATTCCTTCTGGCATGACTAGTGACCTATCTGCTAACTGTAAAGTGATTGTAGTAGGTCTAAGCACCCCCAATCCGAGTTGCTTGAACAAAGAGGATGACATCAAATTTATACTAGCCCCTAAATCACACAGGGCTCTACCAACTTCTTGTTTTCCAAGAGACAAAGGAATTGTGAAACTCCCAGGATCCTTCAACTTAGGAGGAAGTTTACTCTGAACTCTGGCACTGCACTCTTCAGTAAGAGCAACTGTTTCGAACTCTGCATGTCTTCGTTTGTTTGCCATAATATCTCTGAGATACCTTGCATACTTAGGCACTTCCTGCAAAATTTCCACCAAAGTCAAATTCACACTCACTTAGCTTAAAATATCTAGGAATTTCTTGTATTTAGCATCATCTTTTTGCTTCTGCAGTCTTTGTGGAAACGGAGGTGGTGGCCTAGTCTCAATTACTGGCTCGGGTCCTTTATCATCTTTCTCATTCCCCTCAACTGGCTTGGGACTAATTCTCCTTCGGGATGAGCTGTATTCTTCTTTTTCTTTGGAACTTCTTCTAATGCTCTTCCATTTCTTAAGGTAACCGCATTGACTTGAGCTTTAGGATTGGGCTCAGTATCACTAGGAAGAGCCCCTGCTGGTCTGGTATTTTGGGCTCTGGCAAGTTGGCCCACGTGGTGCTCCAAATTTCTCAGTGCTGCGGCTTGAGCCTGCTGATCAGCCATTATTTTCTGATTGAAAGTTTGTTGATCTGCTATTAATTTCTGATTGAAGGCTTGCTGATCTGCTATTAATTTCTGATTGAGGGCTTGCTGGTCGGCCATCAATTTCTTCATCATCTCCTCAAGGCTAGCTTGTTGTTCATCCTGAGGTGGTCTGGATTGTTGTTGAGGTGCTTGAGGCCGGCATTGATTCTGATTGCCTTGATATCCACCCCAGGAGAAGTTTGGGTGATTCCTCCAGTTGGGGTTGTAAGTGTCCCCATACTGATTTGTTTGGCCTCGATTTGCATTACCCACAAAATATACAGACTCTGGATTTGCTGGGCATAGATTGCTCATGTGACCCTCTCCATATACTTCACAAAATATTTGAACTTGTTGCACTGGCTGGGCTTGTTGCTTGTTAATGATCATGGTCATCTGATTGACTTGGTTGGTCAGCGTAGAGACATGTGCTGACAATGCTGAGACAACATCTAATTCGAGAACCCCTAGTGATTTTTATACCATGTTCCTACCCATCTTTTCGCGAATATCGCCCCCGATTGCTCCCGGATCATTCCTACACATAAAAACACATCAAATTAACATAAATCAACACATTTCACTTCCTAAATCCACGAAACAAAAGCAAGATATGAGGTTATATCCATACAAATATATATATACTTTAAGCAAAATATCAACTGTACCCATTAATCGATTCATCTTATCTGAACTTTAACAAGAGACCAGAAAATGAAAATAAAACATCTCTAAATTATAAATGGAAATAATCATGTAGGGAATCATAACAAAAACAACAACTTCTGGAAATGTACTTACTTCACCCTGTCAAAATTAAGACCCATCCGTTTGCCACCATCTTAACCTGTACAAGTGAAAATTGTACAAGATATTTATCAGCACCTCAAAAAAATATTACTTCCTAACTTTTTTTATAAAATACTTTTTTTAATGAAGTAAGATGTTAAATTTCTAGCATCAAGAAGATGCAATGAGGACAAAAGTGAGACGTAGCTCCACTACAGCATGTCCAAGCGAGATCAGGACGCTAACCAAAAATANACTAAAATACTATATCGTGCCCTACTACTCTTTCGTTTCTTGAGCCGACGGGTTTTTAGGAAACAACCTACTCTACTCACCCGGTAGGACTAAGGTCTGCGTACACTCTACCCTCCCAAACCCCACTTGTGGGAACTCACTAGGTTGTTGTTGTTGTTGTATATGTCCCCTACCAGCCTAAATGAATACAGTTCCTTGATAACTCCAAACTCTTAATTCAACATTAACCAACTGAGGTTTCTTGTCAACAAAACCTTTACACTATACAAGGATAAGAACCCAAAATCAATCAGTTAAAGGAATAGAAAATCAAGCTGAAAGATGACAATTTTCAAATAGGGTTTAATCCAAAGAAAGTGAAATTACCAACTGTTATTAGCTCATAACAATACAGTAGTGCTTAACTTCCTATTGAAGAATAAGTTAGGCTGCTGCTTAACCTTGTCTAGTTAAGCTCATATGTATCCCTCGGGGAGATAGGGTTTACCTGGGAGAGGATTGTAGTAACCGAGGACTTCCAAGTGCTTGCCATCTCGGGGAGATATGCTATCCGCCGCCATTACTCTGTAAAAAGGTTTGTTTTTGCATCCAAACCTTGACAACCGCAATCTTACCACCATTTTTCTCTGCCTCTTCTTAGCTCCAAATGTTTGCTCTCTAGTGGCGGCAATAGCAGGGTTCCGATGGCGGCTGATTTTGTTGTAATCAAGGTAAGTGATCGTTTGGTAGGATGCATTCTAGAAAATAAACCATACATTAGCTTTTGTATTACTAATTCTTTATTTTAAACGTATGTGTTACTAATGCAAGTAATACTTGTACTATTCTATATATAATTAGTACATTATGGTATTAGCAATATCAAGAATATTAATGCAAGCATTAGCGTGGTGAAAGATAAAATTATCGTTAAAGTTCCTTAAAGCAAAGAATACGGAGGGTATTTTTGTAAACAATTAATTTTCTTAAAAATTATGGGATATATTTTAATTTTTAATACACCACACAAAACAGTGGATAAGAAATAGGATTAGTTACCTCCTATAGCAAAGGTTGATACCTTATTTATTTTAAATAAATACCCTTTTAAAAAATTATATTCCATAGCTACCTTTTGATTTTTATAGCCAAATATCTATTTATGGTCACCTCCTATCCTTAAGCCATAAAATAAGCTGTATATTATTTTTCTCTCTCATATCCCCTCAAATTTCTCCTATCCCCTACCCCATATCTATTCTCCCTCTCTCTCTCTCTACTTCCTGATGTCTTCTCCTCCGCCGGACGCTGGAGCAATTGCCACCGTCACCGTTCGACCGTGGCCGTTATTCATTGATACCGCTGCCCTCAGCCTCCCAATCTCATTCTCTGACGCAACATATCGGATCAACAAAAACCTCCGTTTTCGCCGGTAATTACGTGCTAATCGTCGGCAACCAGAGGCAACGGTGACGACGAGCAAGGACTGGATACTGATGCTGCTTCAACGAGACGACATAGGGTTGTTCTTGAACAAAGACAACGGAGTTGGGGGCTGAGCAACTTGAATTTTCTATTAATATATTTCAATGTATCTCGCTGTATTTCATTGTATTCATTGTCTTTTTTCATTGTATTTCAATGTATCTCGCTGTATTCTATGTATTTCATTGTATTCATTATCTTTTTTTTCATTGTATTTCAATGTATCCCGCTGTATTCTATGTATTTCATGGTATTCACTGTCTCGCTATATTCCATGAATGTATTCATTTTTTTTAATTAATATAACTTATGTATTCAGATGTATTATATAATTTTTCTGAAGATTGCTATGTTTTGGGATGTTTTTCGGTTGAGAATCTTTTTTATAACTGGAAATACAAAATTTATGTATTATAATTGAGTTTGTTGAGTTATATTAGGAGTCTATTATGTTAATTGATTCACTTTTCGTTTAAAAACAGTGTAATTCCATGTTTCACGCCATGAATACAGTCGAATACAATAATATGTTCAGCTGTAATCCCATGTTTCATGCCATGAATACAGTCGAATACACTCGAATATAATAATCTGTCTAGCTGTAATTCCCTGTTTCACGCCTAGAAATGCTACTGTATTCATGAATACAGTAGCTTAAATACATCGAATACACTCTAAAAAATCTGAAAACATAGCTATAGGAAGTAATATAGTAAATGGTAGCTACAACTAGCTAATAACCACTAAAACATAGTGGTTTCTGAAAGTTTCTCTAAGAAATAACATTTGCATTACTAATCAATATATTACCAATTCATGTATTACTAAATCAACACATTTCACATCCTAAATCCACGAAACAAAAGCAAGATATGAGGTTATATCCATACAAATATATATATATACTTTAAGCAAAACATCAACTGTACCCATTAATCGATTCATCTTATCTGAACTTTAACAAGAGACCAGAAAATGAAAATAAAACATCTCTAAATTATAAATGAAAATCATCATGCTAGGAATCATAACAAAAACAACAACTTCTGGAACTGCACTTACTTCACCCTGTCAAAATAAAGACCCATCCGTTTGCCACCATCTTCACCTGTACAAATGAAAATTGTACAAGATTTCATCAGCACCTCTAAAAAATATTACTTCCTAACTTTTTTATTAAATACTTTTTTTAATGAAGTAAGATGTTAAATTGCTAGCATCAAGAAGATGCAATGAGGACAAAAGTGAGACGTTAGCTCCATTACAGCATGTTCCAAACGAAGATCAGGGAGCTAACCAAAAATATTGTAAAATACTATATGTCCCTACCATTCTTTTCTTTTTCTTGAGCCGAGGGTCTTTAGGAAACAACCTCTCTACTCGCCCGGGTAGGGGTAAGGTCTGCGTACACTCTACCTCCGAAGACCCCACTTGTGGGAACTCACTGGGTTATTATTGTTGTATATGTCCCCTACCAGCCTAAATCGAATACACTTCCTTGATAACTCCAAACTCTTAATTCAACATTAACCGACTGAGGTTTCTTGTCAACAAAACCTTTACACCATACAAGGATAATGTGATGACCCAAAAGGTCATAAGTTGTTATTAAAATGAATTCTGCATTCCGAGACCTTAAAAACCTCTTTTAGCATCACCTCGATTTGCGTGCGCAGTCGGGCGCATAGCCGGAAAGCGTATATTGTGAAAATCTGTGAAAAATGATAAATTTTGACTATAAAATGAATTAATTTGACTTCGATCAACGTTTTGGGTAAACGGTCCCGGACCCGTGATTTGACGGTCCCGGTTGGTCCGTAGGAAAATATGGGACTCGGGCATATGCCCGAAATCGAATTCCGAGGTCCCAATCCCGAGAAATGAATTTTTGAAAGAAATTATTTTCTAAAAAATATAAAGGTTTTCGAAAGTGAAATGTTATGTGAAACCTGTGGTATCGAGCCCGTATTATGGTTCCGGAGCCCGGTACAGGTTCAATATGATTTATATGTGTTGCCGGTAAAGTTTGGTAAGAAACGAAATCCATTTGACGTGATTCGGACCTTAAATGCAAAATTTGATGTTTAAAGAAGTTTTGAGAAATTTCATTGATCTTGAGGTTTAATTCGATGTACATGACGTTATTTTAGTGATTAGATTACACGAATAAGTCCGTAAGATATTTTTGAGGTTGTGTGTATGTTTGGTTTGGAGCCCCGAGGGCTCGGGTGAGTTTTGGATAGGGCACGAGGTGGATTTTTAGACTTAGAAAGTTGCAGATTTTAGCTGGTGTGACCAGGCCTGCAGGCTTCGCATTTGCGAAGCCTGGCTCGCAAATGCGAAGGCTGGATTGCAAATGCGAAAGAGCGCAGGCCTGTCTTTGCTCGCAAATGCGAGGCTTTGATCGCAAATGCGATCATCCTGTTTCAGCCTTGAGTCACAAATGCGACGCTGTAGTCGCAATTCCCAAATCGCAAATGCGAGATTTTCTTCGCAATTCCAGCACAACAGAGGTATTGTTTGATCTTAAAGGGGATCTTCTATAATTTCGCACGTGAGGGGTTATTTCTTGGTTTCGTCCAGTCATTAATAACTTTATTATTTTTAGATAATAGTAGATAGAAACAACGCTTGTAAAGAGTCCTATTAAAACCAAGAAATATAGGCCTGCCTGCCATCCACACTAGAATAAATAGAGTTTTCCGAAAAAACCTGCTAGTGGAGGAAGACCTCCTAGGGATAAGAGACATAGGGCTAAAGAGAGAGCCAAAAAAGGATCTTTTGTGTATAATCCTGCATAATCTCGAATGTTATCAGTTCCGGTACGTAGACCAAATAAATTGCGAACCCCTGTTCGCAATTCCCACATCTGAGACCTGCAACTTTTATACTTAGACGAATTTTAACCCATTTTCACATCTTTCCAAAACATAAACTCCCTAGGGCGATTTTTCAAGAACAAATCTTCTTCCAAATCGATTGTAAGTCACTTTTAACTCGTTTCCTTCAATCATTAACATCTTTTAACATGATTTCAACTTCAAATCAATAATTTTCATGGGGAAATTGGGTGTTTTGAGTAGAACCTAGGTTTTTCAAAAAATGGGGATTTGGACCTCGATTTGAGGTCCGATTTCAAAATAAATTATATATTTGAGTTCGTGGGGGGATGGGTAATCGGGTTTTGGTTCGAACCTCGGGTTTTGACCATGTGGGGCCGGGGGAAATTTTTGACTTTTTGGCCAAAACTTTAGAAAACTCATCTTCATGCATTAGAATTGACTCGTTTACTGCCACGAGATATATGAAATGGGAGCGGGTTGCACGCCTGCAACGAGATACGTGAAATGTGAAATGAAAGTGAATTATGCCTTTGTTTTCCTTATCCTTGTTAGTAGTTGGATTTTGGTTCCTTTGTAATTCTCTTGATACCTGTTATTCCTCGAAGCATGTTTTTCCCCTCCCATCTTTACTTGTTTGTTTCTGCCTTACTTTCCGCTGTATATTATATAACTGCACAGGTTTATTTGGTAGTCTGGTCCTAGCCTCGTCACTACTTCGACGAGGTTAGGCTAGTTACTTACCAGCACATGGGGTCGGTTGTGCTGATACTACACTCTGCACTCTTTTGCAGATCCCAGTGTTGTTGACTTTGGACCGTAGATTGAGTGGTTACCTTCAGTCCACGCGGAGATCCAAGGTAGACCTGCAGGCGTCCGCACGCCCTGGCATCTCCTCTATCACTTATTTTCTGTTTCATCTCTTTGATTTTGACACAGTATATCTTTTATTTTTAGACTTTGTATTTAGCACTCTTAGATCGTCTGTGATACTGTGACACCAGTTCTGGGTGGTTAAGGCTTAATCGGTTGTAATAGCTACATGTTCAGATATTTTATTGCTTTCTTCCGCTTATTCTAAATTTTCCGATGTTTACACATTATTGCTTTATAATTGCTAAAAGGAAATAATATGATAATGAAGTAATTAGTTCAAGGAATTAGCTTGCCTAGCTCACATTAGTAGGCGCCATCACGACTCCCGAGGGTGGAAAATCCGAATTGTGACAAGTTGGTAACAGAGCTCTAGGTTGCATGGGTCTCACAGTTCACAGACAAGCTTAGTAGAGTCTGAGGGATCGGTACAGAGACGTCTGTATTTATCCCCAGAGGCTACCGAGTTAGGAAAAGTTTCACATCTATTCTTTCTTGTCGTGCAGTTTGGTTTCTCAATGCTGATTGAATTTCTATTCTATTCTCGCACAGATGCCGAGAACACGCACTTCCTCATCCGCTGACCAGCAGCCCGAGCCCCCAGCAGCAGCTCCCACGAGGGGCAGAGGGCGAGGCCGAGGCCGTGCTAGAGGCCGAGGTAGGGGCAGAACTCAGCCCCGAGCAGCAGCACCAGCAGCGGAGCCTCAGGTTGACTTTGATGATGAGGTTCCGGCCCCAGCAGTTCTGGTGGGCCCAGCTCAGGTCCCAGAGGGGTTTATTGCTACCCCAGTACTCCAGGATGCTCTGGTCCGTCTAGTGGGCCTTATGGAGGGTGTCACCCGGGCAGGCTTGCTTCCTGTAACACCAATCGTCTCTCAGGCTAGAGGAGGAGCCCAAACTCTTGCTACTCGCACTCCGGAGCAGGTAGCTCCCCAGTTTCAGACTCAAGCAGTTCAGCCAGTTGGAGCAGTTCAGCCGGGTGTGGTAGCCCAGGCCGGTGATGGAGCAGCCATGTCTGCCGATGCTTTGTGGAGATTGGACAGGTTCACCAAGCTCTTCACTACTACTTTCAGCGGTGCATCTTCTGAGGATCCCCAGGATTATCTAGACAGTAGGTTTTCAGGAACATGGGGATAGTTGAGACCAATGGGGTCGATTTTGCTACTTTTCGCTTGTCTGGATCCGCCAAGACTTGGTGGAGAGATTATTGCTTGGCTAGACCAGCCGGATCACCAGCCTTGACTTGGGAGCAGTTTACTCAGCTATTTCTGGAGAAGTTTCTCCCTATCACTCAGAGAGAGGCCTATCGGAGGCAGTTTGAGCGTCTCCAGCAGGGTTCTATGACCGTTACCCAGTATGAGACCAGATTCATCGACTTGGCTCATCATGCTCTTATCATACTTCCCAACGAGAGAGAGAGAGGGTGAGGAGGTTTATTGAAGGACTTATCCAGCCTATTCGACTTCAGATGGCTAGGGAGACAGGGAGTGAGATCTCTTTCCAGGAGGCGGCCAATGTGGCCCGGAGAGTTGAGATGGTTCTGTCGCAGGGAGGTGGTCATGGGTCGGACAAGAGGCCCCGTCATTCAGGCCGATTAAGTGGTACCTCGTCTGGAGGTATGGATTCGTATGGTAGAGGCCATCCTCCTAGGCCTTTTCATTCAGCACTTCAGGTTTCTCACGGCGCTTCAGGTGGCCGTGGCCCCCATGTAGTATTCTGATCAGCAGTCCTACAGTGCACCACCAGCTCCTATCAGTGCACCGCCGCTTCATAGTTTTCAGGTTGTCAGCCCCAGCAGTCGAGGGCTTGTTTTACTTGTGGCGACACAAGGCACATTGCTAGGTATTGCCCTCGAGCACCGAGTAGCTCTCAGCATCAGGGTTCCCGTGCCATGGTTCAGGCACCGAGTGTTCCACAGCCCGCCCAGCCAGCTAGTGGTGGGGGTAGAGGTGCTAGAAGTGGAGGTAGAGGTATTAGAGGTGGAGCTCAGGCCGCTAGAGGTGGAGGCCAGCCAGTAGCAGGGCGTCCCAGAGATGCAGTTCAGGGTAGTAGGGCCCAACCCCAATGTTATGCTCTTCCAGCTAGGCCCGAGGCTGAGGCTTCCGATGTAGTCATTACAGGTACTGTTCTGGTTTGTAGCAGAGATGCCTCGATTTTATTTGATCCAGGGTCTACATACTCCTATGTGTCATCTTATTTTGCACCGTATCTGGTCATGCCTGGTGATTCTTTGAGTGCTCCTGTTTATGTGTCTACACCGATGGGTGATTCTATTGTGGTAGATCGAGTCCATCGTTCATGTATAGTTGTGATTGGAGGTCTTGAGACTCGTGTAGATTTGCTTCTTCTGGACATGGTTGATTTCGATGTCATATTAGGGATGGACTGGTTATCACCTTACCATGCTATCTTGGACTGTCATGCCAAGACTGTGACCTTAGACTTGCCAGGTTTACCTCGTTTAGAGTGGAGAGGGACTTATGATCATTCTACCCGCAGTGTTATCTCTTATATGAAGGCTCGGCGTATGGTCGAGAAGGGGTGTTTGGTCTATTTGGCCTATGTTCGTGATTCTAGTTCTGAGGTTCCTTCTATTGAGTCTGTGCCCGTTGTTCGTGAGTTTCTTGAGGTATTCCCTTCAGACCTGCCGGGTATGCCACCCGACAGGGATATTGACTTTTGCATTGCTTTGGCTCCGGGCACTCAACCCATTTCTATCCCGCCGTATCGTATGGCCCCGCCTGAGTTGAAAGAGTTGAAGGAGCAGTTGCAAGACTTGCTTGAGAAGGGTTTCATTAGACCGAGTATTTCGCCTTGGGGTACACCGGTGTTGTTTGTTAAGAAGAAGGACGGATCGATGAGAATGTGTATTGATTACCGGCAGTTGAACAAGGTTACAATCAAGAATAAGTATCCATTGCCGAGGATTGATGATTTGTTTGATCATCTTCAGGGTGCCAAGGTATTTTCGAAGATTGACTTGAGATCTGGCTACCACCAGTTGAGGATTAGGGCATCCGATGTCCCTAAGACAGCTTTCCGCACTCGGTACGGGCATTATGAGTTCTTGGTGATGTCATTCGGGTTGGCAAATGCCCCAGTAGCTTTTATGGATTTGATGAATCGAGTGTTCAGGCCTTACTTGGATTCATTTGTGATAGTTGATCGCTACCGATTCAACACTACACTAAGGTAGGAAGAGCGGGTCGCAACAGCTTTTACCCGAATAGTGGTTCGGGATCGAATTTCCACAGGGAGCTAGTAGTGGAGTTGTAATGTCTGCTTAGTCTAGAATTGCGGTTGTGCTTCTAATATCACTTCAAACATCTTTGGTTTTGATTTTTATATCTACCTTTATAAAGCTAATGATTGAAACTAAATTATGCTACGGGAATATTGCTAAGTTGTAATTAATATAGAGAAAGACACTAGGGTCGTGGCATTGCCTAGGTGGCTAATTAACGGGTAGATGCTACTAAGGATAGATTGACATGTTAGGGGCTTATGCTATAACCGTTGCACAATTATACCCACTCTCACACCTCTCGGTAGAGAGAGTGATTTGCCCAATTGACTCTCTCGAGACCAATTGGGTAGGCCAATTAGACCAAGCAACTAGGGTTCAGGTAGGGTGATTACTCTCTCGAGGTTTAACCCGTTAATTGGGACTACCATTTCTCATGGGTCCATCCCAATTCCTTGTTGAGTCAATTTTGGGTTCATAGACTCTCTTTCTCAAGAAGAGTTAAACCCACAAAGCTAGAATCAGTGTTTGCAACCACCAATCCTTAATTAAAACCTAAAATCAACCCAAATAGCAAACATCCAATATCAATCAAACCTTAGATGGCAACACCCATCAATTACCCACACTAGGGTTGAGCCACAACCCTAGCTAGTGAGTTTAGCTACTCATGCTAGATGCTAAAATTAAAGAAATAGATGAAGAAGTAAACATATTAATTAATTGATAAGATGGAAATACATTATTAAAGATCAAAAGTGCCAAAAATGGCTAAACTAGTCGTTCTCACGAGCTCAACAGCTTCAGAAAAATAAAACTTAACCTAAAAACAGAAAAAGGTTCTATTTATACTGGGCTGGAAAAATTGGACAAAAATACCTCTGCGGGGTCAGCGCGGACCGCGCAAACATGACCGCGGCCGCACTGGCTCTTGAACTCTTGGCTTCTGCTTCTCTGAAGTTGAGGACCGCGGACCGTGTAAAAATATAGCGCGACCGCGGTGGAAGATAGCGCGGCCGCACAGAAGTGGACGCGGGCCGCTTTGCTTGGAAATGGTCAATTATTTGGCTCTCTGAATCTCTGCTCCGCGGACCGCGTAAAAGTGTAGCGCGGCCGCACAGCCTGACCGCGGACCGCGTGAAAACGACCGCGGCCGCGCAGCCTTCTCTTCAACTCTGCCATTCTCTGAACCTCTTAGTGCAGTCGCGTTCACAGTTGCGCGGTCTGCACTAGGGCCTCTTTTCCTCAACTTCCTTGGTCTTTGACACTTGAGCAGGTTTCACTCCTTTCTGAGCCTATATTTGACTTTCGTCGCTTTGTCGATCAAACCTGCAATCAAGTGCAACTTGTGAGCATTTTGAGACCATTTTGTAGCAATTTTATAACAAAAGCGTAGGCAAGTATGGGCATAAAACACGTTAAAATCCTAACTTATCAATAGTCTTCATTGATGATATTTTGATATATTCCCGCAGCTGGGAGGAGCACGAGCAGCATCTCAGAGTGGTTCTTCAGACTTTGAGGGATAGTCAGTTGTATGCTAAGTTTTCGAAATGTGAGTTCTGGTTGAGTTCAGTTGCATTCCTGGGTCATGTTGTGTCAGCAAAGGGTATTCAGGTTGATCCGAAGAAGATTGAGGCAGTCAAGAACTGGCCTAGACCAGCATCAGCTACAGAGATCCGGAGTTTCTTGGGATTGGCAGGCTACTATCGTCGGTTTGTAGAGGGGTTTTCATCTATTGCAGCCCCGATGACCAGGTTGACCCAGAAGGGTGCCCAGTTCAGATGGTCGGATGAGTGTGAGGTGAGCTTTCAGAAGCTCAAAATAGCTTTGACTACGGCACCAGTGTTGGCTTTGCCTACAGGTTCAGGGCCATATATAGTTTATTGTGATGCATCTCATATTGGGCTTGGTGCGGTATTGATGCAGGATGGCAAGGTCATTGCCTATGCTTCGCGGCAGTTGAAGATTCATGAGAAGAACTATCCGGTTCATGATTTGGAGTTGGCAGCCATTGTTCACGCGTTGAAGATCTGGAGGCATTATCTGTATGGCGTGGCATGTGAGGTGTTCACGGATCACAAGAGTCGGCAGTATTTGTTCAAGCAGAAGGAGTTGAATTTGAGGCAGGGAAGGTGGTTAGAGTTGTTGAAAGACTATGATATCACCATCTTATATCATCCGAGAAAGGCCAATGTGGTGGCCGATGCCTTGAGTAGGAAGTCAGCCAGTATGGGCAGTCTAGCTTATATTCCGGTCGGCGAGAGACCGCTTGCTTTGAATGTTCAGGCTTTGGCCAATCAGTTCGTGAGGTTGGATGTTTCTGAGCCCAGCCGTGTGTTAGCTTGCACAATCGCTCGTTCTTCATTATTGGAGCGTATCAGAGATCGGTAGTATGATGATCCCCATTTGTGTGTCCTTAGAGGCACGGTGCAGCACGGAGGTGCCAAGCAGGTTACCTTAGGTGATGATGGAGTTTTGAGATTGCAGGTCGAGTTTGTGTGCCTAATGTGGATGGTCTTCGAGAGTTGATTTTAGAGGAGGCCCATAGCTCCCGGTACTCTATTCATCCAGGCGCCGCTAAGATGTATCACGATTTGCGACAGCATTATTGGTGGAGGAGAATGAAGAAGGATATCGTTGCATATGTGGCTCGGTGTTTGAATTGTCAGCAGGTTAAATACGAGCATCAGAGGCCTGGTGGTCTGTTCTAGAAGATTGAGATCCCTAAGTGGAAGTGGGAGCGTATTACTATGGACTTTGTTACTGGACTCCCACAGACTCAGAAGAAGTTCGATGCAGTGTGGGTCATTGTTGATAGGCTGGCCAAGTCAGCACATTTCATTCCTATGGCAGTTTCCTATTGTTCCGAGAGATTAGCTGAGATCTACATCCGGGAGATTGTTCGTCTTCATGGTGTGCCTTTGTCTATCATTTCGGATCGAGGTACGCAGTTTACCTCACATTTTTGGAGAGTAGTTCAGCGAGAGTTAGGCACACGGGTTGAGTTGAGCATAGCGTTTCATATTCAGACGGACGGGCAGTCCGAGCGGACCATCCAGATTTTAGAGGACATGCTCCGAGCTTGTGTCATTGACTTTGGAGGCTCGTGGGATCAGTTTTTTCCTTCAGCAGAGTTTGCCTACAACAACATCTACTAGTCGAGTATCCAGATGGCTCCTTATGAGGCTTTGTATGGTAGGCGGTGTCGGTCGCCGGTTGGATGGTTTGAGCCGGGAGAGGCTCGGTTGTTGGGTACGGATCTGGTTCAGTATGCCTTGGACAAGGTCAAGATTATTCAGGATAGGCTTCGTACAGCTCAGTCAGGCAAAAGAGCTATGCCGACCGCAAGGTTCGTGATTTGGCATTCATGGTCGGTGAGCGGGGTATTGCTTCGAGTGTCGCCTATGAAGGGCGTGATGAGATTTGGGAAGAAGGGCAAGCTTAGCCCTAGGTTCATTGGCCCGTTTGAGATTCTTGATCGAGTGGGAGAGGTGGCTTATAGACTTGCGTTGCCACTGAGCTTATCAGTTGTGCATCCAGTGTTTCATGTGTCCATGCTTCGGAAGTATCACGGCGATCCATCCCACGTGTTAGATTTCAGCATTGTCCAGTTGGACAAGGACTTGTCTTATGAGGAAGAGCCGGTAGCTATTCTAGTCCGGAAGGTTCGTCAGTTAAGATCGAAGAGTTTTCCTTCTGTTCGTGTTCAGTGGAGAGGTCAGCCTGCTGAGGCATCGACCTGGGAGTCCGAGTCCGATATGCGGAGCCGTTATCCCCATCTTTCCCCGACTCAGGTACTTCCTTCTTCTGTCCGTTCGAGGACGAACGGTTGTTTTAGAGGTGGAGGATGTGATGACCCAAAAAGTCATCACTTGTTTTTAAAATGAATTTTGCATTCCGAGGCCTTAAAAACCTCTTTTAGCATCACCTCGATTTGCATGCGCAGTCCGGGCCCGTAGCTAGAAAGCGTATATGTGAAAATCTGTGAAAAATGATAAATTTTGACTATAGAATAAATTAATTTGACTTCGGTCAATGTTTTGGGTAAACGGGACCGGACCCGAGATTTGACGGTCCCGGAGGGTCCGTAGGAAAATATGGGACTCGGGCGTATGCCCGGAATCGAATTCCGAGGTCCCTATCCCGAGAAATGAATTTTTGAAACAAATTGTTTTCTGAAAAATATAAAGGTTTTTGAAAGTGAAATGTTATGTGAAACCTGTGGTATCGGGCCCGTATTATGGTTCCGGAGCCCGGTACAGGTTCAATATGATTTATATGTGTTGTCGGTAAAGTTTGGTAAGAAACGGAATCCATTTGACGTGATTCGGACCTTAAATGCAAAATTTGATGTTTAAAGAAGTTTTGAGAAATTTCATTGATCTTGAGGTTTAATTCGATGTTCATGACGTTATTTTGGTGATTTGATTACACGAATAAGTCCGTAAGATGTTTTGAGGTTGTGTGTATGTTTGGTTTGGAGCCCCGAGGGCTCGAGTGAGTTTTGGATAGGGCACGGGGTGGATTTTTAGACTTAGAAAGTTGCAGATTTGGATAGCCTGGCTCGCAAATGTGAGTTCGCAAATGCGAAGGCTGGATCGCAAATACGAAACAGCCCAGGCCTGTCTTTGCTCGCAAATGCGAGGATTTGATCGCAAATACGATCACCCCTGTTTCAGCCTTGAGTCGCAAATGCGACGCTGTAGCCGCAATTCCCAACTCGCAAATGCGAGATTTTCTTCGCAATTCCCAGAACAGCAGAGGTCTTGCGAACCCCTGTTCGCAATTCCCACATATGAGACCTGCAACTTTTATACTTAGACGAATTTTAATCCATTTTCACTTCTTTTCAAAACACAAACTCCCTAGAGCGATTTTTCAAGAACAAATCTTCTTCCAAATCGATTGTAAGTCACTTTTAACTCGTTTCCTTCAATCATTAACATCTTTTAACATGATTTCAACTTCAAATCAATGATTTTCATGGGAAAATTGGGTGTTTTGGGTAGAAACTAGGTTTTTCAGAAAATGGGGATTTAGACCTCGATTTGAGGTCCGATTTCAAAACAAATTATATATTTGAGTTCGTGGGGGAATGGGTAATCCGATTTTGGTTCGAATCTCGGGTTTGACCATGTGGGCCCGGGGGCAATTTTTGACTTTTTGGGCAAAACTTTAGAAAACTCATCTTCATGCATTAGTATTGATTCATTTAGCGTTTATTGATGCAATTAAGTAACTTGTGACTAGATACGAGCGAATTGGTGGTGGAATCAAGGGGTAAAGCTATAATTGAAACGTGAATTGTGTTCGTAGCATCGAGGTAAGTGTTTGGTCTAACCTTAGCTTGAGGGATTAGAAGTCGTGTCTTATTTTCTACGTGTTAATTGTGGAGTACGGCGTATAGACATGGTGACGAGTATCCATACGTCGGTGTCAAGCATGCCCGTGAGTCTTGTATTATAATTGTTATGACTCCGTCATGGTTTATTGTGCCTTACATGTTACTATCATCATTGTTCCCTTGCCGGGATGTTTGTTTTGATATTATTGTTCCCTTGCCGGGATGTTGTTGAAATATTATTGTTCCCTTGCCAGGATGTTGTTATATTGCTCTTGTTCCCTTGTCGGGATGTTGTTATATTGCTCTTGTTCCCTTGCCGGGATTCTTTGTGGTTGTTGTTGAATTGTAACTGGGATCGGGTGGCACGCCTGCCACGAGATAATGAAATGGGAGCGGGTGGCACACCTGCCACGAGATAATTGAAATGGGAGCGGGTGGCACGCCTGCCACGAGATAATTGAAATGGGAGCGAGCCACGAGATATATGAAATGGGAGCGGGTGACACGCCTGCCACGAGATATATGAAATGGGAGCGGGTGGCACACCTGTAACGAGATATATGAAATGGGAGCGGGTGGCACGCCTGCCACGAGATATATGAAATGGGAGCGGGTTGCACGCCTGCAACGAGATACGTGAAATGTGAAATGAAAGTGAATTCTGCCTTTGTTTTCCTTATCCTTGTTAGTAGTTGGATTTTGGTTCCTTTATAATTCTCTTGATATTCTGTTTTACCTGTTATTCCTCGAAGCATGTTTTCCTCCTCCCATCTTTACTTGTTTGTTTCTGCCTTACTTTTCGTTGTATATTATATAATTGCACAGGTTTATTTGGTAGTCTGGTCCTAGCCTCGTCACTACTTCGACGAGGTTAGGCTAGGTACTTACCAGCACATTGGGTCGGTTGTGCTGATACTACACTCTGCACTCTTTTGTGCAGATCCCAGTGCTGTTTACTTTGGACCGTATATTGAGTGGTTACCTTCGGTCCACGCGGAGATCCAAGGTAGACCTGCAGGCGTCCGCAGGCCCTGGCGTCTCCTCTATCACTTATTTCCTGTTTCATCTCTTTTGATTCTGAGACAGTATATCTTTTATTTTCAGACTTTGTATTTAGCACTTTTAGATCGTCTGTGACAATGTGACACCAGTTCTGGGTGGTTAAGGCTTAATCGGTTGTAATAGCTACATGTTCAGATATTTTATTGCTTTCTTCCGCTTATTCTAAATTTTCCGCTGTTTACACGTTATTGCTTTATAATTGCTAAAAGGAAATAATTGGATAATGAAGTAACTAGTTCAAGGAATTGGCTTGCCTAGCTCACATTAGTAGGCGTCATCACGACTCCCGAGGGTGGAAAATCCGGATCGTGATAGATAAGAACCCAAATCAGTTAAAGGAATAGAAAATCAAGCTGAAAGATGACAGTTTTCAAATAGGGTTAATTCAAACAAAGTGAAATTACTAATGGTTATTATCTCATAACAAATATAGTAGTACTTAACTTCCTATTGAAGAATAAGTTAGGCTGCTGCTTAACCTTATCTAATTAAGCTCATATGTATCCCTCGGGGAGATAGGGTTTACCTGGGAGAGGATTGTAGTAACAGAGGACTTCCAAGTGCTTGCCATCTCGGGGAGATCTGCTATCCGCCGCCAGTACTCTGTAAAAAGGTTTGTTTTTGCCCAAACCTCGACAGCCGCAATGTTACCACCATTTTTCTCTACCTCTTCTTAGCTCCAATGTTTGCTCTCTAGTGGCGGCAATAGCAGGGTTCCGATGGCGGCTGAGTTTTTTGTAATCAGGGTAAGGGGTCGTTTGGTAGGATGCATTTTAGAAAATAATCCATACATTATCTTTTGTATTACTAATTCTTTATTTTAAACGTATGTGTTACTAATGCAAGTAATACTTATACAACTTATTTTGTAGTATTCTATATATAATTAGTACATAGTAGTAAATTATGGTATTAGCAATATCAAGAATATTAATGCAAGCATTATCATGGTGAAAGATAAAATTATCCTTAAAGCTAAAGAATACGGAGGGTATTTTTGTAAACAATTAATTTTCTTAAAAATTATGCGATATTTAATTTTTAATATACCAGACAAAACAGTGGATAAGAAATAGGATTAGTTACCTCCTATGGCAAAGATTGATACCTTATTTATTTTAAATAAATACCCTTTTAAAAAATTATATTCCATAACTACCTTTTGATTTTTTATAGCCAGATATCTATTTATGGTCACCTCCTACCCTTAAGCCATAAGATAAGCTTTGTATTATTTTTCTCTCTCATATCCCCTCAAATTTCTCCTATCTCCTACCCCATATCTATTCTCCCTCTCTCTCTACTTTCCGATGTCTTCTCCTCCGCCGGACGCTAGAGCAATTTCCACCGTCACCGTTTCGACCGTGGCCGTTATTCATTGATACCGCCGCCCTCAGCCTCCCAATCTCATTTTCTGACGCAACATATCGGATCAACAAAAACCTCCGCTATTTCGCCGGTAATTACGTGCTAATCGTCGGCAATACGGAGGCAAAGGTGACGGCGAGCGAGGACTGGATACTGATGCTGCTTCAACGAGACGACATTAGGGTTGTTCTTGAACAAAGACGACGGAGTTGGGGGCTGAGCAACTTGAATTTTCTGTTAATATATTTCAGTGTATCTCGCTGTATTTCATTGTATTCATTGTCTTTTTTTCATTGTATTTCAATGTATCCCGCTGTATTCTATGTATTTCATTGTATTCACTGTTGCTTTTTTTTTCANTATATCCTACCCATCCCTTAGCCCACATTACAACCATGAAAAAGTCCTAATTGATTTCAAATTGAGTAAACCTACATTAGTAGAGATTTACATTAAGGGCAAGCTTATGGTACCAATTGCATGCATGTGACTTCTTTTGTGAGTGTGAGTGATTTTGCTTTGACATATGTAAGCATGAAATTCGATTGTGTGGATTGATCTATCTAATTCTGCTGTAAACGTGAGGGCATGTGGTTCGTGAAGGAAAGGCAAGTCTTGATCTCTGTGTAGAGTAGTTTGAGGAAGTATGAATATTTCCTGGTGCTTGAGAGTCGACTCATGAGGCTAGAATTGTTCACTGCTAGGTGCAATGTATGATAAATTGTTCTGGGTGTAATGCGTTTGGGGAAATGGCGGAGTGGAGGAATCTCGAGAGAGTATAGTTTGATTGCTCGAGGACTAGCAATGAATTAAGTGTGGGGTGGTAATAATAGGCTAAATCTAGGTGATTTAACTATTGTTTATGCTTCCGCTTGATTATATTCCAATGCCATAATATGATTAATTGAGGAAAAAATAGGCTCTAATTGTGAATTGTATAAATTGCAGGATGAGGAGTTTATGTGATGCTTTCAAGAGGCTATTGGAATAATTTATGAGCAAGAACAACCCCTCGGATGATGAGTGCGTGCAAGGATGAAACAAAGAAATGGAAGAAAGGATACTCCAAGTGCGCGAACAGATGCGCGAAGTACGCACGAGTTCGCGTGTCCTAAGGAGCGGAGGCAGAATGTTAAGAAAAACGCGCGAAGCAATGCGTGAGCTCGCGCGTCTCCCAGTCCGAAAAAGAATTAGTCAGGGGAAAAATTGAAAATCTGGAGAGAACCACTAAACCTATATAAAGAGAAGCTCGCCCAAGGTTAGAGGGACGGTTTTTGGAGAAGCTAAAGCAAGGTATCAAGAGGCAAGGAGAAGATTGGATCATCAAGTTCTTGTTTTCTTCTCTTTGTTTTTGCTAATTGTGATGAAATTAAACCATATTGTGTTAAACATTAGTATGACTAGCTAATACCCATTATTCTGGGGTCATGGGTAAAACATGAAAGTTGTTGTTTGACGTTTAATTCGACGAGTTTGGTTTGTCATATTGGATTGTTTATTTAATTCTGATTTTAATTATTTTGCTGAGTAGCTAACAGTGGAATACTATCTACGAATCTAGAGTTGAACTCGAAAGTGGGAACTTTAGATTGCATATAGAATTAAATAGAGCAAGTTCTTGAACCCGGGCCTCGGGAAACGGATTCGCAATTGGGATAGACATATACCCAGTTGCCTTGCTTGGTTGGAATACAGGAATTGTAAATGCGTTCTTGTTAATCTTGATTCCATAGACATATAGGCATTGAGTTAGCTTGAACAGGCGAGTAAGAACTCGACAGATTCTTACAAGTAATATAAACCCTGTCAATCAATAATCCAGATAAATCAAATAGTCGTTTTAAGCCAAGAACACAACCCGATTGTTAACTAACCTGTGACCCTGGAATATCCTCTCCATTTGTGTGTTAGTCGAAATTATTATTCGTTTGGTTAATTGCTCTAGTTAGATTATTCCTTGATAGTTTAGGTAGTAATACAATTACATTTCGATTTTGCGACAAAAAACCTCTTAGATAAATAAAGTAATTGAGTTTGAATCAGTCAACAGTTAATCATAAGTCTTCGTGGGAACGATACTCTACTCACTACTTTATTACTTGACGATCACGTGCACTTGCGTGAGTGTTTAGGTCGCAACAATAGTACAACTAGCTAATAACCACTAAAACGTAGTGGTTTCTGAAAGTTTCTCTAAGAAATAACATTTGCATTACTAATCAATATATTTCTAATTCATGCATTACTAATACACCTTATTCAACACTATTCTTATACCCCTTACTAAACAACCCCTTAGAGACTAGGGTAATCAAAAGACTTTATATAGATAGGTACATAAGTAAAGATCACTTCACTCACTATTACATACTCCTCGGTCCCAATTTATATATGTGACCTGATTTTCTTTTTAATCTATAAAACAAAGATATTTTTATGTTTAAAAAAAATTAGCTTTACACTTCTTATTATCTTTATAATGAAATAATTTTAGCCAACTAAATATTTATAACTATTTTAAATTATAAGTTTCAAACGTTTTTTTTCTTCTTCTTAAATTCCATGCACAACATATGATTTCTTTTAGCATATGTTCAGCTGCTCATAGAAGCATTTTTTTTATTAGAAGTACTTAAGTAGTAACTTTTATAGCTAGTTAAAAGTAATACTATATACTTTAACTTCAATTCATGATTATTATGATTAAATTATTTGATTTGGTGTTAATATTGAGTGCAAATACCTAACGATACTTTTTCGAAGTGAGTCCTCTAAACTAGTTAGAGGCTAAATAAAAAATTAATTTTATGGTGGGTTTTAAATTTTAATTAAGATGACTTCAAGTGTTAATAATTAAATTAAAATTTAATAAACGTACTTATTTAACGAACAATTTAAGGCCAACCGTATATGAGCATCTCGGAAGAGAAATTTTGGATAAAATTGTTATGTTACGGATTCAAGTTTTGGAAGCAATCATTAATGCTCATTAGGATAGGTTATCGTTATTATAACTCTTGAGACACAGTCTTCTTTTAGACTTTGCGTGAACATGAGATATTTTATGTACTATTCTACCTTTATATGAACTTTTACCCCTTCTCCTGTATATATAGGGGCGAAGCCACACTTTGGTTAGGGTGATCAATTGATTATTTTTTATCAGAAAATTATATTGTATATATAGGTAAAATATCAAATTTTAAAGGTACATAACGTATATTGAACACTTTTGAGGAAATTTTTTGCTCCGCCCCTGCCTGTATACGTCTCCATTAATTACAATAAAATTGTCAAAAAAAGCGTAAAACACATGGCATCTGTTGCATGCACGTAGCCACCTGCTACCACAGACACCTGACTCTGCTTTGTGTTGTATTTATCCCTCCGAATATTTTCAACTGCTGCCGTTTCCTTCTTATAGCCAAAGAATGGATAAAGCTTGCCTTTGGCTTGTTTGTTGTTTTTCCTCCTAGGGCCCTAAAAAATAAAAAGCTTTCAAATAGACACTCAAACTTTAGAAGCAAATTGAGAGGTGAAAAATTAATGTTAATGGAAAAGTTTTTAAGACACGAGGTTCTTGGCTGAGATATTTGTCATTTGAATTGAATCCCCACGCTTAAGTTTTTTTCCCTAGCAAACGAAGAATTAATATATAGATTTTCGAGAAATTATATGAATATTTATATAAAGTCAAGGCATTACTCAAAGATATAATATCACGCTTCCGTATTTTCAAAATCATAGATTAATGTCTTTGATCATATAATGCATACTTCTTGCTCTAGCATGTAAAAAGTCTCGTTTTTTTACACCAATTCCAGATGTAACAAATATAGCTTATACGTTTACTAATTAAATATTTGATAACTGCAAAAGATTTTAGCTCCAACAAAATTCAAATCTCAACCATAAAACTACAATTAACGACATGTCTTAAAAGGTAGGTAGAAATACATATAATTATAATGTGCATAATAGTATTGTATAAACAGTTTAGCTTGACATGCATAAAAATCTCATCCAAACGATAAGATATATCGCTGCTCAAATATCGATTAAGTTCTTGTAAATAAATACTATAAATATAAATAAATATGGTCTTTATACTTAAAACGAACTGTGTTAAAATCATAAAATGAGAAATCAAAACTAATTCAATTGCATGATTAAGTTAGTAAAGGACAAAAGGGCCAAAACTAATAATATTATGGGTCAAACAAAAGTTTCTTAAAAATTGAGGGACTTAGTGACGTGGGATAAATGAAGTTAAAAATACAAATGGCAACATTCTCCGAAACGGTTCGTTACACATCGCTTTTCCTTATTTGCCACTAAACACACACACACACAGTGCACCGTCACCGCCCTCACTCCCCCCCCCCCAACACCCCCCACTATACAATTTATACCTGTCCAGTACTCTGAGTCTCTCACCATTTTTTTCGTCCCTTTTTCTGCAAAAAATATTCTCTCTCAGTGAGTTCCCTTAATTTTATCTGCAAAAATTTGAACCCAAAATCAGAGCTCAAAAACAAAGGAATTCTGGTTTTGAACATTAGAGATGGAACAGGAGAAAATGGTAACAGATGATGTCATCAATGGCGGACTACTAACAGTGAAAGAAGAGCCAATATTATTTCTTGATGAAGAAGAAGATGACATTATTGGAACTGTTAATACTAATAATGGAGTAGATGAGTTTAGTAGCTCACTACTGCCAATGCCATTGGAGGGGTTACGTGATATGGTTCCACCGCCTTTTTTGAAGAAAACATTTGAAATGGTGGATGATCCTAATACTGACTCTATAATCTCTTGGAGTAATACCAAAATCAGCTTTGTTGTTTGGGATCCTCATAAGTTCTCTATCGATCTTTTGCCTAAACATTTTAAGCATAATAATTTCTCTAGCTTCATTCGCCAGCTTAATACCTATGTAAGTTTCCCTAATATATGAGTACTTTGTTTTCTATTACTACAAAATTAGCTGGGAAATGAATACTTAGCCTTAATTAATATATCTGCTGGTGCTAATTCTGAAATATGGTGAGTTCAGTTTTGAAAGTTAAAATTAAGTGTTTCTTAAGGAATATTCAAATTTCTTTAGTGAAGTAGTGATTGAGTTGCATGTGGGATTACATACACGGTGAAATCTGTTTACATACTATCCTCTCCAGACCGCACTTATACGATTACACTGGTTTTTGTTGTTATTATTGTTGAAGTAGTGATTGGGTAGTGATTGAGTGCTCCTGTGTTTGGTTAAGTTTTAAATTCTATGCACTTATAGCTTATAATATATTTACACAATTAGGTCATTTATGGTCATTATAGTTTCTTGATAAGCATTAATAGGTAATTTGATAAAAATGGTAATTGAGCTGCTAAAGCATATGAAGAGGAGCCTTAATCAATGGTAAAGTTATAAAGTTATTTTCGTGTGATCTATAGGTCACGGCTGTAGCCACTAATCCTTGCATTAGGGTCTGATGTGTACATCACATCCATTGGGCGCGGCTCTTCCCCTTTTACCCTGCGTTCCCCTTTTACCCTGCGTAAAGGTGGGATGCCTTGTGTACTGGGTTGTCCCTTTTTTTCCCTTCATGTTAAATTATATAAACATAAACCCAATTTTATTGATTATGGCTTATTAATTAAAATATATTCTATTTTGTGGGGGTTGTAGCGTTTCAGGAAGATTGATTCAGACAGATGGGAATTTGCAAATGAGGGATTTCAGAAAGGGAAGAAGCATTTGCTGGTAAATATGAAGAGGAGAAAGCAGCAGCATACTCATCAGAGCTTGCATCAAGGAGGAGGATCAGCACAATCTTGGCTTGGTTCTTGCAATAAGGATGGGTTTGAGGCTGAATTAGAGAAGCTGACAAAGGATCAAAACACATTGAAAATGGAAGTCCAGAGTCTTAAACAACAACAAGAGAGCACAGAAAGCTACTTAGCTACTGTTAAAGAGAGGTTACAGAATAGTGAGACTAGGCAAAAGTATATGGTAATCTTTATGGCAAAAGCATTCAAGAATCCTCTCTTTGTTCAACATTTGATTGAGAAGATTAAACAGAGAAAGATTTTAGACAATGGTACTGTCGCAAAAAAGAGGAGGTTGGCTAATACTCAATGTGATAATAAGTGTGATGGACATAGTCTTCAAGTTCAAGAGGAATTCACAACAATTAAGTCTGAAATACAAACACTGTTTTCTTCTGATGAATCAAACAGTTCAGCGGACGAACAGAAAAGGAATAGCCAAGACATGTCATCTGAGAACTATATATTGTGGGAGAAGCTGATGGAAGATGATATGATATATGAGAATGGAGCAGAAAATGATAAACATCATTGTGATATTTTTCTTGAACTCGAGGATTTGATTGCAAGTTAGAGAGTTTGTTGAGCAAGTTAGCTGTCCTGGTTCAGCACTACAAGATAATTGGTATAGCTCTGCTTTCGTTGTTGCATTTTTTGTTCTGGCTTTTCGATAATGCTGTGACTATGTTTTTCTTGGGTCGAGGATATGTCGGAAACAGCCTCTCTACCTTTACAAGGCTAGGGGTACGGCTGTGTACATACTATCCTCCCCACTCTCCAGACCCTAGTTGTGGGATTACATTGGATCTGTTGTTGTTGTTAGATTTTTATTCTGGGAGTAAACTATGACAAACTATTGTCATGTGCACTGTAAAACTCATAGTTGTACCTTTTCATGTTGTAGGAGGGCAAATAAGGAAGCAGCTATTTTGAAGAGATGTGGTTTAATTCTCTTTCAACTGCACAGGAGCCAAAATCAAGAAAGTGGGGTGGTGTTTAGATTATGTGTTTATTGTCATAGTCTTTATCAGTTAGTGACTAACAATGTACAAAGTTTATATAGCAAAAACAGAAGATCCAAACATTAAGGTGGTTTTTGTTGTTGTTAGGTGGTTGTTTAGTAGGTGCACAGGAGAATGTAGGCTTGTTAACCATATTACTCTGTTCTACTCTGCTTCAACATTAATACTGTTTCTCAGCTTTGATGTTTCAAATTGTTGCCTCATGAATCAGAATGAATGGAGTTGGTCTCTAAGATGTGGCGGAGCTAGGTGGGCGGAGGGGGTTCAGCCGAGTTCCCTTCGTCGAAATTTATACTGTGTAGTTGACTCCCCTTAGCTTTTTTAAGTGTTTATTTTTGAAGCTCCTAAATTTATTTTAAACTCTTATTATTATTATTACTATATACCATATAATTTATACAAATAATTAGTATAAAGAAAAGTGTTACAGTATAATTTTTTGTTACTTGATTGAGGTTATTTTATATAATAAATTTATACATTATGATAATTTTCTTCTTTCATTAATTATTATATTTGCTTCACTCTTCAATTGTAATTTTATTTTTTTTTACGTAGGAATTAAGTTTTATATATATATATATATATATATATCGATAACATAATAAATTCTTCTATAATGTTTTTTGAAATTGCATGAACACAAAAGCATTTATGCACCGATTATATATATATATATATATATATATATATATATATATCGACAACATAATAAATTCTTCTATAATGTTCTTTGAAATTGCATGAACACAAAAGTATTTATGCACCGATTTTCTTTTACTAGAATTCGACATATTATATTAGGTTATTTACAATTTATTTTAGATATGCATAAATAAGTGCTACTTAATAGAATAGACTATAATTATTGTTGAGTCAATTTTTTTGACACTGTCAATGCTCAAAGTTTAAGCTAATATTTTTCTTGTTTGTGATAATAGGCAAATTAAAAATTTTACTTGAGTTCTGGACTTCAACATCCGATAGTCCACAACTTTATTTTTTGTGCTCTTCTTTCTATTTTTTTTAATTTATTTTGATTTTTTTGTCTTAAATGAATAATTTGTTATTTAAAAAGTAATTTTTGTTGTTAGTATAAATATTTTATAAATTAAAGTTAAGGGCCTCTCAATATAATTTTGCTTTAGGTCACGAGATTCGTTGAGCCACCCTGGTTACCACATTACGTTGACATATGACGTCGCTTAAGTTAGATATATATTTTTCTCATTTTCTCAGATAACTAAGAATTTAATTTGCCTATATAGAAACAAACTATATATTAGGAGGTTAAAAATGCATTTAGTAGATTTTGTTATTATAATGCTTACATGCAGTTCCAATCAAAATTTCAAGCGATATGTATTTTAAATTAGAAGTAACTTCGAGAATAATGATCGAAGTAAGTAGAGCAGACAAGATAGATGGATGTTCCCCAACTTTTGACAAATGTAGATAATATGCAATCCTATCTTTTTGCCTTTTCCAGAATGGTATAATTGTAGGGACCTAAAACGCAGGAAACTTCAGCCAAAATCATAGACGAAGTGTGCAAATTAGAGCCACAAAATCAACATTATTATGAAACAGTAAAAGAAGAAGAAGAGTATTGCAGAGAAAAGTAGAGGGAGAGAATTCTTATTGATTTGAGATGAATTACAATGGAATAAAACTCTCTATTTATAGGGAGAGGGTGACTTAGCCACCAAGCAATGAACCCTAGAATCTCTCTAAATATAGACATTCACCATAAATACAACTCTAAATAAATACTCCCCCTTGAATGTCCAGATAATGTGCCTCGATAAAACCTTAACTAAAATAAAACCCAGTGGGAAAAAAAATTCTAGAGAAGGAAAAAGAGTACACATATCTAACAATACGCCTATTGGTTGCCTCGTTAAAAACCTTGCAAGGAAAACCCAGTGGGACAAAACCTTATAAGGGAAAAAGAGTACAACGCGTATTAACTCCCCCTGATGAGAGCATCAATTCACATCCTTAAGCATTTGCATTCCAATCTTGTGCACCATCTTCAAAAGATCGTTGGTAGATATTTGATAAACAATATCAGCCATATTAACTTCAACGAATTTGTTTCACCTTGAAATCATCATCCCTGATAGATGTATTGTCTTCATATGATCTTGTTAGAATCGTCAGTTCAATATCTTCACATAGAGGTGAAAACTCTTGCTATCATATTATCATGCATATAGTTGTAGCAAGATACATTTGTGCACAAATTGCATTGAGGATGTAGTACTTCATGACCATGAATTCTATATGCTTTAAGCAATTTAAATCCTTCAGGGACTGTTAAGTCATATAAGCCAAATAAATAGACTTTAGATGCATATCAAGTTTTCATGTCATACTAGACATATAAGATATCGAAAACTGATTGCACATATCATTGACTTTATACTTTCAAGCATTTGAACTACATGTTCAAAACTACATGTCTTTCATATGAAACCAATTCTATTTGAATTGTTTCTTCAGACTTAAGATCCTCATATATATATATTTTTAGCGCTATCATAGATGTCGTCGACAAACATTTTATATCAGTTTCAACCTCCTTATTTTTCATAAAGACATAACATAGAGATCTCTTCATTCACATATTCAGATACCTGAATCTCTCAGGAGATTTTATGAAGTGTTATGTCATGTGATCTTCTAGATCACTTGCTTCCTTTATTATGACAATTTTGATCATTTGCTCATCTTCTATATTAAGAAGTTTATTTGAAACTGATTTGTCTATATGCTTTAAGCGTACCATAGACGTTGTCCTTCTAAGACTTAATAAGAGCATTTGCAATGAGAATATAGTTACTTTCTTTGGGTCAGCAAATGTGTCTGGCATGCTTTGCAATATATTGCAAATGAATTATCCTTTTATGAACTTCAAGTTCATATTATCTTATTCGAGGATCTAGATGCACAAATGATAATTCATTCCACGTAACTTTTTCTCAATTGTTTATCATGTCTCCCCCTCATGTTAGAAAAACTAACTTGTTTCCTCAACTTTGAGAACCCATCTTTGTGCGTTATGGTGTTAATCAAAATATACACCGCACATCAATAATAATGAGATAGAATTATTTGGTTCCTGACCCTGAAACCACTTGTGAGGGGAGAATGTAATATACTTTCGTATATAACCTATATCAAACTGATATAGATAACTTTGTTCTCATAAGCAATAGTTTAGCTATTAAGTGGAGGCACTCAATAAATTATTTTGCTAAACCAACTGTGATGTAAATCAACTTATCAAGAAGAACTATCTTGAATAAAAAATCTGGAAATTATGCTCTATATTAAATTATTGAGCAAGCTACCTCGCAAACACCAGGTTGCGCGTCAATAATATTTGCACATGTAACCATCTCATAGATGCATCTTATGTGGTATACATGACAGATGAATGGGCCCATATTCACCTTTGATATTTCCAGCATTCATGGGATTCAATCCCAATTTTAGTTGGTATATTAATTAATGAGAACAACCAACATAAGAGAATTCGTAAAGAACTTTCTAGTTCTTTAATATTTACCCATGTGAATTCTCTTTTATTTTTGCACATCATACTTGAATTAACATGGCTAAACCAATTATGCCAACTGGATAAATTATCAATATTGATAAACTTCAGGTTTACACCATGATGTGTGCAATTATGAATAAACTTCAAGTTTATTATGATATGAATTTTTATATCAATAAATATCCACTTCATTGTGGTATTCTTTTGTTTATGTAGTACAAATTGGAGAATAAAGCGGGTAGCTTTTCACATACATATTACCCCGCTACAAGTTGTAGTAATAGAAGATATTAAATATTTCCTTTATTTATAGTCTCAATATAATCAACCGCTTTCGCGTATACTTTGGAAACTGAATAAGTTTCTTTGAGACTTACTACAACACAATACCTTATTGGTAATCAATTGTGTTTCTCCAAAATAGTATAATTGGCTCTTCTAGAGCTCTCAATTAATTTGGTACTACCACAAATTCATCAACGTCCATATGGTGAATATCTCTTTTAAAGAGAAAGTTATACCATTATGGTTATGGTCAAAATTATATGCAAGATCTGTTTCTTGCATTACCGTTGTCTTTTAACAATCACAATGCCAAATTATTTCGGCGTACAATAGGTACGTGACCAATGACTTCATACCATAATAATGACATTATTTTCATATATCATGTCAAACCTCCTTTTAGAGGTGAGTGCGGTATATTCACTACCACTAGCACGTTCATATTCTTTGAAGAATGAATATGTATTCATAAATCAGATGTTGTCACATTCACATCATGAATGGACCATAATCATCTATATGTGCTTTATAAAATCTCATGTCAAATCGATGACAAATATTTTTCACAGAGTGAAATATTATTTTGAGAATCCTTATTATTCTCATTATCCAATGATGACGATTATAATTTCGTCTATTGCCACGTCCACATCCATTGATACATTCATAGTGATAATTTTGTCTTTTTTCAGACTTATCACATACTGCTATCACATTTTCTTAGAGGAATGAGAATGGAGCAAATTCAATGGGACGAGTTTTCACTTTTTATGCCCATAATCATACATGAATTTGATCATGGCAAGACATAAAAATTTTTACCACTTCAGGTGGTTATAATTTCTTACAAACTCCATTAGAGTTATAATCAAACTTTGTTGTCTTTGCTTGTATTTAAAATCAAATTATAGAATTTCAAGAATTTAAAAGAGAAAAATAAAGTAAAATACTTACCTTAAATCCAGAATTTAATCATGAAGGAAGTTCATGGAACAATTGACAATCATTATGCTCAATCCCAAAGCTTCTACTCAATTGGTTAGAGTCTCGTGCTGATAACGTGTTATGAAACAATAAAAGAAGAAGAAGAGTATTGCAGAGAAAAGTAGAGGGAGAGAATTCTTATTGATTTGGGATGAATTACAATGGAATAAAACCCTCTATTTATAGGGAGAGGGTGACTTAGCCACCAAACAATGAACCCTAGAATCTCTCTAAATATAGACATTCACCATAAATACAACTCTATTTATAACAAACATTTATTAGTCACAATAAAATAATAATAATTGCCACATATCTTATCTATTACTACTAACTGGTAGCCCATAGAAGTAACTATTAGTGACGCGAAAGCTAGATTTCAAAACATTTGGGTGAGAGAAGCTCTGCCTTCTCTCTAAAGTTTTCAAACCCTCCTCTAACAACTCAATCGTCTCCTTCACTAAATGGACATAGATTTAGAGATGGCAACGATTCCCCCTAAACCACCCGACATAATTAATAAAAATACTATCACCAATTATACTATCAAAGCCCCCGGTAACCAGGAAACCTCCTTTAAGAACCAACTCCTTAAAGGAACTGAAGAGGCAAACATTAGCTTTGAACAAATGATCCCTCTTCCAAATATTAAATACACTGAACCATCCTCAAGTGATGCAGAGGCTCTTTTTTCTGAAAATGGAAGAATTACTCTCTCTCCTGAGGATAAAGAACGTATGTATATGCCTTGGCAATATTCTATAATCATAAAGTTACAAGGCAAACGGATCCTCCATCAAACACTTAAAAGAAAAGTTGAAGAACTGTGGAAGCTAAATGAAAGTTTTCCATTGATCGATCTGGGGTCTGACTATTATATTGCAAAGCTTCAAAAAGCAGAAAGTATGAACCATGTCCTGCAAAAAGGACCATGGTTTGTTTTTGGTTTTTTCTTAAGCTGCCAAAAATGGAAGCCAAATTTTGTGGCAGCAAATGCAAAACAAATATGCACTGCCGTATGGATCCGTCTACCAAATCTACCGACTGAATTCTATGATAAAATAATCCTTCAAAGGATTGGCAACTCTATTGGAAGGTTATTGAAAGTGGATGCCTGTACTTCCTCCACTTTAAGGGGAAGATATGCAAGGTTGTGCGTCGAACTACCATTAAACAAACCAGTGGACAAGTTCATAGTTATAGACGAGTACAAACAAATCATTGAGTACGAAGGAGATAAATTACTCTGTAAAAACTGTGGGTCCTTAGGCCACACAAATGGCCAATGCTTGATGGTGATTAACTCCAGAAACAAAGGAGAGAAGCATGAAGACAAACTCAACCAATTACAGAGCACTGAGAACGTTACAAAAACAACCTATGAGGATGATTGGCACACTGTCTCATTCCAGAAAACAAGAAGGTCAGTAAAGCAGTCCACAAGGATGAACAACTCCACGGAGGAAGGTATAAACGTTAAGTTATTTAATGCCTCTACGGGTAAGTATATCAACACACAAAAGTTCAAGTTTGTTAATAAATCTCAAAATACTCCTTCTCCTAGCAAGGAAGACATAAGCCATATTGAAATGGCAAAGCACAACAAAACCATCACAAACATGAACAACAATGGTTTCCACTTGGAAAACAGTTTTTCTGAGTTGTGCAACGAGCACATGGTTTTGGACTCTAACCAAACTGAAAATAAAAAAACATTACTCACTAACTTAGACATGCATAGGTCCACGTGTAATATGGAACCTTCTAAGACTGCTACTACTACTAATCACCCTACAAACACTTACACCCAAACAACCAACATTAGCACTAATTATAATATGACAAGTCAGCCTCCTAATGTAACAAACAAACATTTTTATTTAACACCTAATCTTCCTACCACTAAAGACAAAAACCCCATTACTACTACCTTACACTTGTCCAGTGAAAACAACACAAATGAACACATGGAAATTACTACACGACAAGTGGCATTGAATGCACATGCAAAATCCCACCCCAAATCTACAAAACCAGACTCAAATCCTAATACGCTATCCCACTCGGATTGCATGCATATAGATGCAATTATACCCTACTCCCCAAACCCCTCGACTTTAAGTAGTAACAAAAACATCAAACATGCCGAGACTCCCTCTAAACAATCGGAGAAGATACAGATTAATACAGCTCCTCCGACCACAAAGGCCTTTGAACATGGAAAATCTCCCACCACTACCACAACACATTCCAAACAATCCGATTGTCTACGTCCAACCACCACTTCCCCAGGATCACCACCCACTGTCTTGGATAGAAATAGGCTTAATGGGGAGGGGATTGATGTTCAATGCTACCATCAATGGGCAAGAGAGTGTGATCCTAATACAAAATCCGAGATACCTAGCTCAACTTGTGTCAGAAGGTCTACATTTGGCCATGAACAACTACATGAATCATGTATGGGTGAACAATATCTTACAACCCTTAGCCCCAGCTTTGAACCCCAACCTAGTGCAAGAAATGAGAGGCCAATGGAACCTTCCCCCTCATTTCAATCCTGTCCCAATTCTCCCCCAGAACCTAGGTCTAGATTTACCATTTTTCCCACCGGAAGCACTAACGGCTGTGAACCCCATCCTAATGCAATGGGATGCCCCTCAAAATTACCAACAACCTCACCACAGAACTTCAACATGGAAGTTCCTATGGAGAACATCAACCTCAATCCCCCAGTAGCTCAAAATGTAGGAAACAACATGGAAGAGGAAATGATAGAACCAATCGATTTGATAGGGGAATCAGTGGTAGAATTGGGAAGCCTAAACGAGGTAAAGGTCTTCTTGTTCAAGGAAAACCTAGAGAAGAGGCATATCCTCTCATGATCAACGAGTCTGGTCAAGTGCTTGATGGACATTCGTCCCCCCCACGACCCAACAGTGGGGAACCGAGCAATGATACTTGTTCCAACCCTGAAGAGCCTCCTGAATCCCACAAGGGACATTTTGGAAAATGGTCACAACCAAACCCCTAATATCAATATGTTTAATGCTACAAACTTCATTATTTGGAACATTAGGGGGGGAATAATGATGACTTTAGAAGAAATTTTAGAGAACTCATCGATACTCATAGGCCATGCATGGTCACATTACTTGAAACTAGAATGCATGTTCATGCACCACTCTTGCACGAATTTGGTTTCTACGATCAAGTGAGGTCCCAACGGATGGCCAAGGGGGAGGCATGGTGCTCCTTTGGGACCATACGAGAGTGACAGTCCACAATGCCGTACGTAGAGACCACGAAATTCATGCTACAATTGAGGTAGGTCCTACTAATTTCATATTGCTATTTTCTTCTTTGTATGCCAGCACTGACATTAGTAAAAGGGACTATATGTGGAATAATCTAAAAAACATAGCTGATTCGTATAAAATCCCTTGGCTAGTAGGAGGAGATTTTAATGATATTTTCTCCGCTAATGATAAAATTGGTGGAAGACCCATCAATCGTAGACGTGCCTTTAAACTTTGGGACAATATTAACTATTGTAATCTACAAGACTTAGGCTATAAAGGTCGTAAATATACTTGGTGTAATAATAGGTTTGGTAACAATGACCTAATCCTAGAACGTTTGGATAGGGTATTTGGAAATAATGAGTGGATTCAATTTTTTCCTAATGCCTCTATTAGTCACTTACCCAAGACCCACTCAGATCACAATCCCCTCTTAATTAATCTCATTCCTAAAAGGGGTTACCTACTTGATAAACCCTTTAGGCTCGAGCCCTACTGGTGTAAACATCCTCATTTTAAAACCTTAGTTAATGACTCTTGGTGTAACAATTCGTATAGTAAGGCTGCTTCTATATTTAATAAGGCTGTTATAAGTTGGAAAAACACTGTCTTTGGAGACCTTGGTAGAAAGAAAAAAATAATCCTTGCTAGACTAAAAGGTATCCAAAACTCCCCGTCCTACTACCACAGTCTCTTCCTCCAATCCTTAGAACAATCCTTAACTCAGGAGTACAATAATATTCTACGTATGGAGGAGGATTACTGGAAACTCCGCTCTAGAATTCACTGGCTTAATGAAGGTGACGCTAACACAAAATTCTACCATATTGTGGCCACGAATAGAAAAAGAATTAATAAGATTAATTACTTCAAGAATGATCAAGGTATGTGGATTGATAACCCTGACGACATTATTAGTCATACTAAAAACTACTTTGAAATGGCTTTCACTTCATCCCAGATTAGTAGTGACTGGAACCTCATTAAAAAATGACCCTGAATGTTTCACAAAGCTAAATCTCTCCTCCCTTGATGATCCTATTACTCATGCTGAAATTACCAAAGCTTGCTACTCCTTCAAACCATTCAAGGCACCCGGGCCAGATGGCCTTCACCCCTTTTTCTTTCAAAATTACTGGAATATTGTGGGTAATTCAGTAACTAATCTCTGCCAAGAAGCTTTCAAAACGGGTATAATTCCTAGTTCTATTAATGATACGTTGATCTGCCTAATTCCAAAAATACCCAATGCAAACAACTTAAAAAATTTTAGACCCATAGGTCTGTGCAACACTGTCTACAAAATTATCACCAAGGTTATCTCCACCAGATTGAAACCCTTTCTAAACCTTTTAATTAGCCCTTCTCAAGGCAGTTTCCTCAAAAATAGGAAAGCATGTGACAATGCCATTATCATTCAAGAACTAATGCTCAAAATGAATAAATATCGTGGCAAAAATCACAATATGATTCTAAAAATTGATTTAGAAAAAGCTTTCGATCGTTTGGAATGGTCTTTCATTTACAGAACGTTAAGATTCTTTAAATTCCCCCCAAACATTACAAAGCTTATAATGAGTTGTGTCACCACTAGTAGAATATCCATCTTAGTTAATGGCACTAGAACCAGTTATTTCTCACCTAGTAGAGGGATCCGCCAAGGTGACCCCATGTCCCCATATCTCTTCATATTATGCATGGAAATGTTATCCATTCTGATTAACCATAAGGTAGACATAAGGTGTTGGGACCCAATCAGAATTGGTAACAACAGTCTTCAAATATCTCACCTGTTTTTTGCGGATGACCTGACCTTAATGGCAAACACCAAATAAAAAATCAATCAATGCCATTAAGGAGTGTATTAATTCCTTCTGTCTCTTATCAGGACAATCCATTAACAAGGACAAGTCTAAAATCATTGTTTCAAAACATTGCCCTTAAAATACACAAATTACCCTCTCACAATCCTTTAATATCAAAGTTAGTAACTCTTTTGGCAAATACTTAGGATTTCCCATCACAACCTCCAAGCCTAGGGCCAAAGACTTTCAATTTGTTCTTGATAATATGGTATCTAGACTTAGTACTTGGAAATCTAACCTTCTTAGTATGGCAGGCAGATGTACCCTTGCAAGCTCCTGCCTAAATGCTCTCCCAAACCACTCAATGCAATACACCCTTCTCCCCACTAAGATTCTTAACAAGATTGACAAAATTCAACGTGACTTTATATGGGGATCAAATAGTACCTCAAAAAAATTACATCTTATAAAATGGGACAAGATAACTCAAAACAAGAAGGTAGGAGGGCTAGGCATTCATGCCGCAAAAAACAAAAACCTAGTAAATCTAGCAAACCTTACTTGGAGACTCCTTCACAACTCCCAATCACTTGGGCCAAAACATTACAATGCCTCCATGGTACAAAAAATACTGTGATTAACAATTCATTTATATGGAATGGTATTATTATAGGTTGGGGTATTTGTAATAAAGGGATCACTTGGATGCCTCACAAATCATCTACCCTGAGTGTTTGGCACAATCGTTGGATCCCTGAGCTCACATCTCTGCGTGATAATATTGAAGGACCATTAACCCTACAAGATGAATCCCTTACCATAAAGGACATCTTGAACAATAACAATTGGGATTTCTCCAAAATCTCAATGTCCCTAGAACCAACTATCATCAATAAAATCAAAGCAACCCAAATCAGTAATAACCACAATGACTTTCCCCTTTGGGCTTTGACCTCAAATGGACTTTTCAATAGCAAATCCTGTTACAGACTCCTAGAGGAGCAACCAATCGGCCACAAGGACTTCACTTGGATTTGGGACACAAAATGTCCTAACAAAATTAAATACCTACTTTGGAAAATTCTTCATAACAAGCTTCCAACCAGAAACTTCTTAAACCACATAGGTATTAACATAGACCCTACATTCTCTAATTGCAAAGTGGATAAAGATTCTATTAAGCATGTTTTCCTAGAGTGCATAACAGTGACACATTTATGGGCCTCCTTAGGCATCAACCCGCAAAATTGGAATGATGCCACTGACTGGCTCATACAGCTTCGTGATTCAAAACCATCTCTCAAAAATTCCATTATCGATTGGCAAGACCTATTTCCTTTTATCATTTGGATAATTTGGCTAAACAGGAATAATAACCTTTTTAACAACAACACGCACTATACCAGTATTCAAAGTGCTATAAAATATGCAGTGGAGTTCAAACTCCTCACTAGTAGAGAAATTGTTAAGCCATTAAAAATCCCTGTCCAAGTTAGGTGGAACAAACCTTCAAAGGACTCTATCAAACTTAACTTTGACGGTTCGTTCAATAAAAACCAATCACTATGCGGTTATGGGAGGGTATTCAGGGATTATAAGGGCCAATGGATTGCTGGCTACCATGGGAAAACCTCAGGATTATCTGCTTTGCATGCAGAATTAATGGCC
>NW_017675968.1:42544-49239 GCF_001879085.1 Nicotiana attenuata | reverse complement strand
CTGTCCTGCGACGTGGCCATGTCCATGCCTACCATGCCTGTCGATGCCTGACACGTGCCATGGCCAAGCCCTGCCATGTCCTGTGACGTCCTGACACGTCCTGCGTCGTGCCATGGCCATGTCCTGCAACGTCTTGACACGTCATGAGTCGTGACATGGTCATGACCTGCCATGTCCTGCGACGTCCTGACACGTGCCATGGCCATGTCCTGCGACGTCCTAACACGTGCCATGGCCACGCCCTACCGTGTCCTGCGACGTCCTGACACGTCCTGAGTCGTGCCATGGCCATGACCTGCTGTTAGACCTCCGCCAATTTGAGCTCGACTTGACAACAAGAGTGTTGTAATGAGGCAGCAAGAGTGTTGCAAGGCAGGTGCGCGAGTAGCACCAAAGTCAAAAAGGGAAACGGGCAAGTGATGGCCAAGGCTTTGACGGAGGCGAGGCAGCTTGGCAAGGGCTTGACAATGAGTTGCGGGCTAAGGGTGATACTTGATGATGGCAAAGGCATCAAGGCATGAGGCTGTAATGCAATGGCAAGGCAAAAAACGGATAGGCAAAGGCAGGCAAATGTGCAACGGGAAGGCAGTGCGCGGGCAAACTTGTCATGGCATTGAGTTGCCGCAAACGGGCCAAGTTTGTGGGCGATGGCAAGGCTAATTGTGGCACAATGCAGCTGGATACAATGGCATTGGAGCCTGGTCCAAGCAAGGCACAAAATTGGGAAGAAAGTCTTGGAATTGACAAAGTCAATTGCGGTTACGGCATATGCTATGCACATGGGCAGCAGTTGAAGCTTTGCTAAAATGCTGGCAGGAGTTAGCACGTTTTGGGGCCATGATCCCATGATACTTTAGCATGATTTACATGATCCTAGTAGTTGGGGGTGTCAACTACACTAGACTAAAGTAGTGGGCTGAGTTGGCAAGTGTCAAAGCCTAAAATTGGGCAACTATTGTGTAAATAGGGCTGGTTCATGTTTTATAAATGGACAACACCCATTCCCTTTGGGGCATAGAGTGAAAAACGTGTAGAGTGCATGTTTGAGTTAGGAAGGAGTCCTAAACCTGTTTTCAAGAGTGAAAACAACCTAAGGCTAAGAGTAGTCTTGTGAGGGTCAGCAGTGATCTTCATTTTTGTACACGGATGTACTTCGAGTTGAGTTTCTTTGTATGCTCGAGTTAAATACAAAGTTGGGAAAAGAGTTTCCTGTATATTGTGCCTTTTGTTCACGTTTATTTTCTGTCCCTTCACTATATTTTCGTTGCCTAAAATCAGTATGTACTTACTACATTGAAACGCTGCCTAAATAAATCAAAGTCCAAAGTTACAGAATTTTGGCCGAGTGTTGGAGCAGGCTGAAGTCATGTCGAGTCTTGGCTGCCGCGTGGGCTGTATTTGAGTGACATAAAACGCGCCCGTGACAACTGCCATGTCTTGCGACGTCCTGACACATGCCTTGGCCATGTCCTACGACGTCCTGACACGTGCCATGGCCATAACCTGCCATGTCCTGCGATGTCCTGACACGTGCCATGGCCATGTCCTGCGATGTCCTGACACGTGCCATGGCCACGACCTGCCATGTCCTGCGACGTCCTGGCTCGTCCCGAGTCGTGCCATAGCCATGCCCTGCCATGTCCTGCAACATTTTGACTCGTCCTGCGACGCCCTGACACGTGCCATGGCTATGTCCTGCGACGTCCTAACTCGTCCTACGACGCCCTGACACGTGCCATGGCTATGTCCTACGACGTCCTAACTCGTCCTGCGACGCCGTGACACGTGCCATGGCAATGTCCTGCGACGCCCTGACACATGCCATGGCCAGGTACTGCGACGTCCTAACACGTGCCATGGCCACGCCCTGCCATGTCCTGCCACGTCCTGCGACGTCCTGCGCCGTGCCATGGCCATGTCCTACGACGTCCTGGCACGTGCATGGCCATGCCCTGCCAAGTCCTGCGACGTCCTGACATGTCCTGCCACGTCCTGCGCCATGCCATGGCCACGCCCTGCCATGTCCTGCGATACCCTGACACGTGCCATGGCCATGTCCTACGACGTCCTGACACGTCCTGTGCCGTCGTGACTCGTGCCATGGAAATGTCCTGCCATGTCCTGCCACGTCCTGCGCCGTGCCATGGCCACGCCCTCCCATGTCCGACCTCGGGCCATTGACATAGGCCTCGCCGATGCAAGCGACGACCCGAAAAACATCAACTTGCGACATTGTATTGGCACACCGCCCTCGGCATAGCCTCGGCCACAGAAGCGACGCCCCGATAAACCTCTACTTGCGACATTGTATCGGCACATCGCCCTTGGCATAGGCCTCGGCGACACAAGCGATGCCCTGATAAACCTCTACTTGCGACATTGCGACAACACAAGCGACGCCCCGATAAACCTCTACTTGCGATATTGTATTGGCACATTGCCCTTGGCATAGGCCTCGGCGACACAAGCGACGCCCCGATAAACCTCTACTTGCCACACTACGATGACACAAGCTACGCCCCGATAAACCTCTACTTGCCACACTACGACGACACAAGCTACGCCCCGATAAACCTCTACTTGCGATATTGTATTGGCACATCGCCCTCGGCATAGGCCTTGGCGACACAAGCGACCCCCGATAAACCTCTACTTGCCACATTGTATTGGCCCATCGCACTCAGCATAGGCCACGGCCTCGCAAGCGACGCACCGAAAAACCTCTACTTGCGACATTGTATTGGGACATCGCCCTTGGTACAGGCCTCATCCTCGCAAGTGACCCCTGTATAACCTCTACTTGTGATATTGTATTGTCACACCGCCCTCGACATAGGCCTCGGCGATGCAAGCGATGCCCTGATAAACCTCTACTTGCGACATTGTATCGGCACATCGCCCTTGGCATAGGCCTCGGCGACACAATCGACGCCTCGATAAACCTCTACTTGCGACATTGCGGCGACACAAGCGACACCTCGATAAACCTCTACTTGCGACATTGTATTGGCACATCGCCCTTGGCATAGGCCTCGGCGACACAAGGGACGCCCCGATAAACCTCTACTTGCCACATTGCGGCGACACAAGCTACGTCCCGATAAACCTCTACTTGCGATATTGTATTGGCACATCGCCCTCGGCATAGNGCACCTGGGATTTTTGCCTTACGCGTTCGCGAGTGGGTCCACGCGAACGCGAAGGGTAAAATCCCTAGGCACTAACAGCAGAAATCTGCAACTTTTGCTCAAGTTCAAAACTTCCCGAATCACCTCCGAAACACACTCAAGCCCTCGGGGCTCCTAACCAAACACACGTACTAACTCAACTACCTCATACGAACTTATCCGTGCGATCAAATCGCCAAAATAGCCTCAATAACAATGAATCAAACCTCAAAATCAAGAACTTTTCTCAAACTTCATCAAGTATCAAATTTAGCAATTTAGGTCTGAATCACGTCAAACGACGTTCGTTTTTCACCAAATTTTACAGAAACATCTTAAATCATATATAATACCTATACCGGGCGCCGAAACCAAATTACGGGCCCGATACCAACACGTTCTAATCAAATTTCATTTCAAATTTCGTTAAACAATTGCAGAAAACAATTTCCTTTTTAAAAATTCATTTCTCAGGCTCGGGACCTCGGAATTCGATTCCGGGCATACGCCCAAGTCCCATATTTTCTTACGGGCCCTCAGGGGCTGTCAAATCACGGGTCCGGGTCCGTTTACCCAAAACGTTGACCGAAGTCAAATTAGCTCATTTTATAACCAAATTTTATAATTTTTCATAGATTTTCATATTTATGTTTTCCGGCTACGCGTCCGGACTGTGCACACAATTCGAGGTGACTCTAAATTAGGTTTTCAAGGCCTCGGAAATATAGAAGTTAATTTAAAATAAGTGATGACCATTTGGGTTATCACATTCTCCACCTCTAAAACAACCGTTCGTCCTCGAACGGACATAAGAATGAAGTGCCTGAGTCGGTAAAAAGATGGGGATAACAGCTCCGCATATCGGACTCGGACTCGCAGGTCGATGCCTCAGCAGGCTGACCTCTCCACTGAACACGAACAGAAGGAAAACTCTTTGAAGCATAGTACATTGCCCATTGCCATCAGTTGTTGGGGGTTGTGTCTGGCATCGCTCGTGGCGGCTGATGGCTTTTGGCAAAGGAACGGCGGCGCATTGTGCAAGCAGCGCCGCAAGGTGCCGCGCGCATGGGGCAAAGCTCAGTATGTTGCCCATTGCCATCGGTTGCTGCTAGCAACATCGGGTGGCGACATCGCTCGTGGCGACTGATGGCTTTTGGCAACGAAACTGTGAAGCGTCGTGCAACTAGCGCTCGTGCCGGGTGATTCACGAACCCCTGCGCGGAAAGCGCTAAGGAATACTAAATTGAAAGCCTGCCCCTCGCGCCCCGTTCGCAGTGCATGCGTGGGGACTTGTGCTTCTTTTGAAACACAAATGACTCTCGGCAACGGATATCTCGTCTCTCGCATCGATGAAGAACGTAGCAAAATGCGATACTTGGTGTGATTTGCAGAATCCCGTGAACCATCGAGTCTTTGAACGCAAGTTGCGCCCGAAGCCATTAGGCCGAGGGCACGTCTGCCTGGGAGTCACGCATCGCGTCGCCCCCCGCACACCGCGCCCAATCTCATGGTCGCGGTGGTGTCGTGGGACGGATAATGGCTTCCCGTGCGCCCCGAGCACGCGGTTGGCCTAAATGCGAGTCCACGGCGACGGACGTCACGACAGGTGGTGGTTGAAACTCAACTCTCGTAATGTCGCGGTTCCAACCCGTCCCACGTTTGGGCTACCCGACCCTTATCGCGCTTAGGCGCTCCGATCGCGACCCCAGGTCAGGCAGGACTACCCGCTAAGTTTAAGCATATCAATAACCGGAGGAAAAGAAACTTACAAGGATTCCCCTAGTAACGACGAGCGAACCGGGAACAGCCCAGCCTTAGAATCGGGCAGCTCCGCCGTCCTAGTTATAGTCTGGAGAAGCGTCCTCAGCGGCGGACCGGGCCCAAGTCCCCTGGAAGGGGGCGCTAGAGAGGGCGAGAGCCCCGTTGTGCTCGGACCCTGTCGCACCACGAGGCGCTGTCTACGAGTCGGGTTGTTTGGGAATTCAGCCCAAATCGGGCGGTGAATTCCGTCCAAGGCTAAATACAGGCGAGAGACCGATAGCGAACAAGTACCGCAAGGGAAAGATGAAAGGACTTTGAAAAGAGAGTCAAAGAGTGCTTGAATTTGTTGGGAGGGAAGCAGATGGGGGCCGGCGATGCGCCCCGGTCGGATGTGGAACGGTGTTGAGCCGGTCCGCCGATCGACTCCGAGCGTGGACCAGCATGGATTGGGGGGCGGCCAAAGCCGGTCCTGCGACGTCCTGCCCCGTGCCATAGCCACGCCCTACCATGTCCTACGACGGCCTGCAACGTCCCATGGCCAAGCCCTGCCATGTCCTGTGACGTGTCATGGCCATATCCTGCGATGTCCTGACACGTGCCATGGCCATGTCCTGTGATGTCCTGCGACGTGCCATGTCCATGTCCTACCATGTCCTGTGATGTCCTGACACGTGCCATGGCCAAGCCCTGCCATGTCCTGTGACGTCCTGACACGTCCTGCGTCGTGCCATGGCCATGTCCTGCGACGTCTTGACACGTCATGAGTCGTGACATGGTCATGACCTGCCATGTCCTGCGACGTCCTGACACGTGCCATGGCCATGTCCTGCGACGTCCTAACACGTGCCATGGCCACGCCCTACCGTGTCCTGCGACGTCCTGACACGTCCTGAGCGTGCCATGGCCATGAACCTGCCTTGTTTAAGACCTCCGCCAATTCTTGAAGCTCGACTTTGACAAGCAAGTAGTGTTGTAGATGAGGCTTAGCAAGGTAGTGTTGCAAGGCAGCGTGCCCACTAGGTCGAAGATTAATAAAGCACCTCAAAGTCAAAAGTGAGGGAATACGGTGAATGTAAAAATATGGCCATATGGCTATTGACTCGGGAGGCGAGAGCACCACTTGGCATAAGGTGGGAACTGACAATGAGTTGCGAGGCCTAAAGGGTGAACTTAAGAGTAGATGCAAAGGGCATCAAATGGTGCATGAGGCTGTAATGAATTGGCATGGCAAAAAACGGATAGGCAAAGGCAGGCAATGTGCAACGGGAAGGCACGTGCGCGGGCCAAACTTTCATGGCATTTGAAGATCTTGCCATGCTAAACTGCGGGGCCAAGTTATGTGGGGCTTGATTGGCAAGAGCTAATTGTGGCACAAATGCAGCTGTGGAATAGCAATGCATTGGAGCGTGGTCAAGCAATGGCACAAAATTTGGGAAGAAAGTCTTTGGAATTGACAAAGTCATTGCGGTACGCATATGCTATGCACCATGGGAAGCAGTTGAAGCTTTGCTCCATGTTGGCCGGAGTTTCGCACGTTTTTGGGGCCCTGCTCCCCGCATCCTTTCGCCTGCTTTCCCTTGATCCTTCGTCGTTGGGAGGTGTCCACTCCCCTGCCTACCGTAGTGGGCTGAGTTGCCACGGTCCACGCTCCATTGGGCCCACTATTGTGTCACTGGGCGTTCCTGTCTTCTTCACTGGCACCACCCCCCTTCCCTTTGGGGCCTTCGCGATGCACCCGTGTCGAGTGCATGGTTGCGTTGGCCGGCG
>NW_017675968.1:38521-40249 GCF_001879085.1 Nicotiana attenuata | reverse complement strand
GCAGTTGTTCGTCTTTCATAAATCCAAGAACTTCACCTCTGACTATGAAATACGAATGCCCCCGACTGTCCCTGTTCATCATTACTCCGATCCCGAAGGCCAACATAATAGGACCAAAATCCTATAATGTTATCGCTTGCTAATGTATACAGAGCGTAGGCTTTCTTTGAGCACTCTAAGTTCTTCAAAGTAACAGCGCTGGAGGCACGACCCGGCCAATTAAGGCCAGGAGCGCATCGCCGGCAGAAAGGACGAGACGACCGGTGCACACCTAAGGCAGACCGGCCGGCCCATCCCAAAGTCCAACCACGAGCTTTTAACTGCAACAACTTAAATATACGCTATTGGAGCTGGAATTACCGCGACTGCTGGCACCAGACTTGACCTCCAATGGATCCTCGTTAAGGGATTTAGATTGTACTCATTCCAATTACCAGACTCATAGAGCCCGGTATTGTTATTTATTGTCACTACCTCCCCGTGTCAGGATTGGGTAATTTGCGCGCCTGCTACCTTCCTTGGATGTGGTAGCCGTTTCTCAGGCTCCCTCTCCGGAATCGAACCCTAATTCTCCGTCACCCGTCACCACCATGGTAGGTGTCACAGGGGTGATTTATGTCACTCAAATTTCTACTCGAGGTTCACCTCCGTGCGGCAGTCAAGCCCAGCCTTGACTTCAGCCTTTCCAACACTTAGTTTTATTTTAGGGACGTTTGAAACTTAGAACGAAATAGGCAGCATAAACAGTAAAAAGGCACACACGATATACAGGAATTTCTTCCCAACTCGTATTAATATGTGAATACAAGAACACAATAGCCAACCCTATGGCCAAGACAAAGAATTCCCCGATTCCCTGGCCAAAATGATTTTCCCACCCTAGGAAATGACTTAGACGATTTTGCTTAACAAAATACACAAGGCTAAGTTCTGCCCGTTTTTAGACAACCTAGGCACATATTTATAGGCTACAATCAGTTGACGAGCCCCAACTGATGGGCAAACAAGTTAGGACAAAGTACAAAAACGTGCCCCATGTTTTAGGCCATGATCAGCATGTCTTGGAAGAGGTTGCAACTGCCAACTGCTTCCCATGTGCTTTGCACATGTTTTTCCAACTGCTGCTTGTGCACAGCATGTGCCAATTTCGCCCAGCTACTTTGTGCCAAGGCTGGCATTGCATCCAGCCTTGCCTTAGACACTGCTCCGCACCAATGTCATGGCCCCAGCTCGCCAACCACTGACTTAGCCGCACACGTTCATTGCCACAATTGCCCGCTTATGTCAAGTCGCCCCCAACTTGAACAAATCTGCCCACATCAATTGCCATTGCTTGCCCCGCATTGCCTTGCCTTGCCTTGCCATGTCTTTGCCCCTGCTTGACATGGCTTTGCCTTGCCATTGTTTCGCCAACCCGCACGTCTAAGTAAAATGCGCCTTGCTTCCGTTCAAGGTGCGTTTGTCAAACCCCGCATAGTCTCCGTCATGTCGAGCTGCCCGTCATGATGTTGTCCCAATTTTCAGGGTGTGTGCCAATTCCATCATGAAAATACATGTCACAACGCACACCTGCCGATGACCTTTGTCAAGGGGCTAACAAACCACCCCTACCAGAAGAATTTGTCGTCCTCGACGAAGTAGCTTCCGCATTTTTCAGCACCACCATAGGCCCTAAATATGTTGTTGCTTGCTCATGTTCTTCCTCATTTTGCTCATCTTCACTTTTTT
>NW_017675968.1:32740-38210 GCF_001879085.1 Nicotiana attenuata | reverse complement strand
GTGCCATGGCCACGCCCTGCCATGTCCTGCGACGCCCTGACACGTGCCATGGCCATGTCCTGTGACGTCCTGACACGTCATGCGCCGTCCTGACTCGTGCCATGGAAATAACCTGCCATGTCCTTTTCTAGGTTTTTTTTCTGAGTGTTAAAACGATAGATTTTTCTTTTGCCAATGAATTGGATTCGCCCCGATTCGATCAATAATGGGATTCTTGGCTTTCCACATCCTGCGTCGTGCCATGGCCACGCCCTGCCATGTCCGACCTCGAGCCATTGACATAGGCCTCGGCAACACAAGCGACGCCCAAAAAAACCTCTACTTACGACATTGTATTGGCACATCGCCCTCGGCATAAGCCTCAGCGACACAAGCGACGCCCCGATAAACCTCTACTAGCGACATTGTATCAGCACAGTGCCCTTGGCATAGGCCTCGGCGACACAAGCGACGCCACGATAAACCTCTACTTGCGACATTGCGGTGACACAAGCGACGCGCCGATAAACCTCTACTTGCAACATTGTATCGGCACATCGCCCTTGGCATAGGCCTCGGCGACACAAGCGACGCCCCAATAAACCTCTACTTGCGATATTGCGGTGACACAAGAGACGCCTCGATAAACCTCTACTTGCGACATTGTATCGGCACATCGCCCTTAGCATAGGCCTCGGCGACGCAAGCGACGCCCCGATAAACCTCTACTTGCGACATTGCGGCGACACAAGCGACGCCCCGATAAATCTCTACTTGAAACATTGTATCGGCACATCGCCCTCGGCATAGGCCTCGGCGACGCCCCGATAAACCTCTACTTGCGACATTGTATTGGCACATCGCCCTCGGCATAGGCCTCGACGACGCAAGCGACGCCCCGATAAACCTCTACTTACGACATTTTGTTTAGCCTTTAAAGGTTTGCATATAAGGCAAAGAAAATAATCATTCAATCAATTAGGCATGACAGAGCCAATCAATAGGAAAAAATCATGGGATTGTATCCAAAAATAACTCGGAATTGAGGTCTAAATAAGGTAAGTGGTAAGTCTGATAGCCAATTAGAGTCAGAACACTAAAAATCCGGCAAGTAGCAAGCAATTAGTCACAGAAATAAGGTAACACTAGTAAATTAGTGACCAACCTGGGGTTGGTAAGTCAATCAGCCCACGAATTAAGCTTAGAAAGAACAATTACGACAAGTAGTACCAATTAGGCCAAAAATAAGGAAAGTAAATAAAATTACAGGAAGTAAACGCCTCTGTAAACGAAGCGAATTTCAAACCCTAGGCAGTTTAGGTACTCAGTAAATCACTCAAAATAGCGGGCAAATATTGGAGTGAACATTGAAATAATCAAACAAACTAAAAACTGGAACATAGTCATGCAAGAATCAGTAGAAAAGAGAATCAAACACATAGGAATTTTTTAGAAAAGTTTCGCAGAAACAGACGAAGTGAAACCCTAGTTCTTAGAGAACATTACGATCGATTAACAATAGGGAAAATAGAAAATCTTTAAGAAAAAATGGTGTAGGAACTCGAAATCTTTTCAGATCCAAAGAGATCTAAACAAGCAAATAATAAGGAAGCAAAACACTAATATGGAGGGATACTAAAATCGATAACAATAAAGAGAACAAGAGATTTTTTTTAAAAAAAAAAACTACTGGATCAACTCAAAATCACTCCAGATCTACAAAAGATCTGCACAGATTCATGTTGAAAAGATAAGGGTTTTGAGAAAAGGGGCGGGGTAAAAGAAAATCTAACCGCTACGACAAAACCAACGATACTCACAAACGTTGATGAACACGTTTTGCCCCCACTAATTTTTCATTAGAATTCCATGCAAATATAACTTCATCTCAAGTTTGGTTCATTATTCATTAACCAAGATATATATCAATCATTCATCAGTCGAAATAGACACCTGAATCATAATATGCATGATTCAATTCTTACATTCTCGGATAACCATATTTGTGAGACGTCAACTTTAATTACTAGCCATTAATTCGCTAAATTTAATTGCCTTACAAGAAAAATAAACACATATAGGTCAATAGAGTAGAGAAATAGTTTAATCCATAATAAATCTGTCGATTGATAGAAGTTTCAAACAAGTCGCTCAATTGTTCNCGTATTAGCTCTAGAATTACTACGGTTATCCGAGTAGTAGATACCATCAAACAAACTATAACTGATTTAATGAGCCATCCGCAGTATCACAGTCTGAATTTGTTCATACTTACACATGCATGGCTTAATCTTTGAGACAAGCATATAACTACAGGCAGGATCAACCAGGTAGCATTCCTCATTGGCGCCGGCGTCGCATGAGCATGGCCGACCAAAAGGGCACGGCCAAGTCCAAGATGAGCACGACCGTCATTCGTATGGAGCATTCTTTGGGCAGATAGGAGCCAATCAAGACCCCATGCCCATTGCGTTTACCGAATCCGAGAGTCAGAGCATATTAGTCGTGGACCTAGCCATCGCAGGGCGAAGCGAGGACGACCTGGGACACAACTGCAGCTTTTGGTTCACCCCGCACGTCGAACGCGAGGGGCGAAAGGCAACCGATTGTGCTTGATAATGCCTTGGCATTAGGTATGGAACACAAAAACCGACGCCAAACAAGCCTAATTTGCGCTTGTGCCATGACTGAGATGGCATGCGGGCTAGGACGTCGCTGCTCAAGCAAGGATCCAACCTAGCCACATAAGCCGAACACCACTCATGTGCCGCACGTACACTTGCCTCGTCGATGCATGCCAACAACAGCCCCAACACGCGACGCGCAGCCATGTGTTATTGCCGATGCCAACATTTCAAAGCCAAGACAAGCCCTGCAAAGCACGAAAAAGGGGGTTGGAGCGTAGAAACGTAGAATGCGCCACAAGTTAAAGGCACGAACACAGCCCACAACAACCGATGGCAATGAGCAATGTACTAAGCTTCGCCCCATGCGCATGGCACCTTCGGCGCTGGTTGCACGATGCTTTGCCGTTTCGCTGCCAAAAGCCATCAGCCGCTACGAGCGATGTCGCCACCGGATGTTGCCCGCAGCAACCGATGTCAATGGGCAACGTACTGAGCTTCGGCCCATGCGCACGACACCTTGCGGCGCTACTTGCACGACACTCCGCCGTTCGTTGCCAAAAGCCATCACCCGCCACGAGTGATGCCAGACACAACCCCCAACAACCGATGGCAATGGGCAACGTACTGAGTTTCGCCCCATGCGCATGGCACCTTGGCGCTAGTTGCACGACGCTTCGCCATTTTGTTTCCAAAAGCCATCAGCCACCACGAGCGATATCGCATCCCGATTTTGCCCGCAACATCCAATGGAAATCGACACATACTGAGCTTCGCCCCATGCGCATAGCACCTTGCGACGCTATATAGACGACGCTCCGCCTTTCGTTACCAAAGCCAATGTTTGCCACGAGCGATGCCAGACATAACCCCCAACAACCAATGGCAATGGGCAACGTACTGAGCTTCGCCCCATGCGCATGGCACCTTGCGGCACTAGTTGTACGACGCTTTGCCGTTTCGTTGCCGAAAGCCATCAGCCGCCACGAGCGATGTCGCCTCCCAATTTTGCTCGCAACATCCAATGGCAATCGACACGTACTGAGCTTCGCCCCATGCGCATAGCACCTTGCGGCATTACTTGCACGACGCTCCGCCGTTCGTTGCCAAAAGCCATCAGCCGCCACGAGTGATGCCAGACACAACCCCCAACAACCGATGGCAATGGGCAACGTACTGAGTTTCGCCCCATGCGCATGGCACCTTGGCGCTAGTTGCACGACGCTTCGCCATTTTGTTTCCAAAAGCCATCAGCCACCACGAGCGATATCGCATCCCGATTTTGCCCGCAACATCCAATGGAAATCGACACATACTGAGCTTCGCCCCATGCGCATAGCACCTTGCGACGCTATATAGACGACGCTCCGCCTTTCGTTACCAAAGCCAATGTTTGCCACGAGCGATGCCAGACATAACCCCCAACAACCAATGGCAATGGGCAACGTACTGAGCTTCGCCCCATGCGCATGGCACCTTGCGGCACTAGTTGTACGACGCTTTGCCGTTTCGTTGCCGAAAGCCATCAGCCGCCACGAGCGATGTCGCCTCCCAATTTTGCTCGCAACATCCAATGGCAATCGACACGTACTGAGCTTCGCCCCATGCGCATAGCACCTTGCGGCGCTACTTGCACGATGCTCCGCCTTTCGTTGCCAAAAACCAATGCTTGCCACAAGCGGTGTCGCCACCAGGCATACTACGAGCTCACACGAGTACTTGCCGGTGCGGTTTGCGAACATCGGGGATGTAGCACGGACTAGCCGTAGATTCCCCCAATGCCCACGCCCCATGCCAGCGTCCCCCATGCATGCCCGCCTCTGCCTGGCAGCAAGCACCTGAGGTGCCTTTCAACACCTCTACGTCCTGAGTCGTGCCATAGCCATGTCCTGCGACGTCCTGGCACGTGCCATGGCCATGTCCTGCGACGTCTTGACACGTGCTATGGCCACGTCCTGCCATGTCCTGCGACGTCCTAACATGTACTGAGTCGTGCCATGGCCACGTCCTGACACGTGCCATGGCCATGTCCTGCGACGTCCTGACACGTGCCATGGCCACCCCCTGCCATGTCCTGCGACGTCCTGGCTCATCCTGAGTCGTGCCATGGCCACGCCCTGCCTTGTCCTGCGACGTCCTGACACGTCCTGAGTCGTGCCATGGCTATGTCCTGCCACGTCCTGCGACATCCTGACACATGCCATGGCCATGTCCTGCAACGTCCTAACACGTGCCATGGCCACGCCCTGCCATGTCCTACGACGTCCTGACACGTGCCATGGCCACGCCTTCCATGTCCTGCAACATCCTGGCTCATCCTGAGTCGTGCCATGGCCACGCCCTGCCGTGTCCTGCGACATCCTGACTTGCCCTGCAAAGCCCTGACACGTGCCATGGCTATATCTTGCGACGTCCTGACTTGTCCTGCGACGCCCTGACACGTGCCATGGCTATGTCCTGCGACGCCCTGAAACGTGCCATGGCCATGTACTGCGACGTCCTGACACGTGCCATGGCCAAGCTCTTCCATATCCTGCCGCGTCTTGCGACGTCCTGCGTCGTGCCATGGCCACGTCCTGTCATGTCCTACGACGTCCTGACACGTGCATGGTCACGCCCTGCCATGTCCTGCGACATCCTAACTCGTGCCATGGCCATGTCCTGCCACGTCCTTCGTCGTGCCATGGCCACGCCCTGCCATGTCCTGCGACGCCCTGACACGTGCCATGGCCATGTCCTGTGACGTCCTGACACGTCATGCGCCGTCCTGACTCGTGCCATGGAAATAACCTGCCATGTCCTTTTCAGGTTTTTTTCTTCGAGTGTTAAACGATAGATTTTCTTTTGTCCAATGAATTGGATTCGCC
>NW_017675968.1:16423-30029 GCF_001879085.1 Nicotiana attenuata | reverse complement strand
TTGGTGGTGAATTCGAAGGGTAAAGCTATACTAGAGGCTTGAGTTGAGTTTGGAGCATTTGAGGTAAGTGTTTGGTCTAACCTTAGCTTGAGGGAATAGGAGTTGAGTCTTATTTGCTACTTGCTAATTGTCGAGTACGATGTATAGGCATGGTGACGAGTATCTATACATTGGTGTCTAGCATGACCGTGAGTCCTATATTGTGATTTTCATGACTTCGTTGTATTATTCATGCCTTGGCGAGTATTTCTATTTGTTGTGCAAAGTTGTGGAAGGAATCGTGGCTTATGAATATTGAGGAGCGTTGGCTCCAGTCGTAGAACGAATTGCGAAAGTATAAGTGATAATTGAACCTCTAGAGCATTGGCTCGAGTTGTGAAGAGAATTGTGAAGTAAAAGTGAGAAAGAGAAGAGATCATCATGTTGCCCCCCCCCTTGGCGGGCTATTGTTGAGTTGTGGTTCCCTTATACTGTGTTCTTAATTGATATTACGGACGCTTAGGTTAATGCTTCCTTGCGTTGAGTGATGACTATAGTTATAGCTGAGGTAGATAAGTGTTGCCATAGGTTGGTTATAGCTGAGGTAGTTAAGTGTTGAAATAGGTTGGTTATAGCTGAGGTAGTTAAGTGTAGTAACAAGTTTGATTATAGTTGTGGTAGATAGGTGTCGTAACTGGATTGATTATAGTTGTGGCAGTTAGATGTTGGGACCAGTGCGGTTATAGATGTTTCCCCCTTGCCAGGACATTTGATTTAATCGTGTTAAGTAGAAATTGAATGAGTTTGGTTATAGCTGGATCTCCCTTGCCGGGATAGTTATTATAACATCTTTCTCCCTTGCCGGGATTATGTTGTGTATTGTGTTGAAAGAAATGGGATCGTGTGGCACGCCGACCACGAGATATTATGAAATGGGATCGTGTGGCACACCGACCACGAGATATTATGAAATGGGATCGTTGCTGGGATTATGTTGTGTATTGTGTTGAAAGAAATGGGATCGTGTGGCATGCCGACCACGAGATATTATGAAATGGGATCGTGTGGCACGCCGACCACGAGATCTTATGAAATGGGATCGTGTGGCACGCCGACCACGAGATATTATGAAATGGGATCGTGTGGCACGCCGACCACGAGATATTATGAAATGGGATCGTGTGGCACGCCGACCACGAGATATTATGAAATGGGATCGTGTGGCACGCCGACCACGAGTTATTATGAAGTGGGAACGTGTGGCACGCCGACCACGTGATATTATTGTAATGGGAGCGTGTGGTACGCCTACCACGTGATGTAAGGAAATGGGATCGGGTTGCACGCCTGCAATGAGAGGAAATTGAAATAAGTGAAAGTGGTTTGTTTCCCTTTATTCTGTGTTAGAAGAAATCAGATGTAGTTTCTTTTGTTATTCCTGATATTTCGTTTATCTGCTTCCCCATAAGCATGTTCCCCCTCTCAGCTTTAATTGCTTACTTTCCGCTATTATTTTGTTGTACTTGTATATATATATCTGCACAGGTTTATCGGGTAGTCTGGTCCTAGCCTCGTCACTACTTCGCCGAGGTTAGGCTAGGCACTTACCAGCACATGGGGTCGGTTGTGCTGATGCTACACTCTATGCATCTTTTTGCACAGATCACGGAGCCGAAGCAGCTTTGGACAGCAGTAGTTGATTGGGAGCTGAATTGTCCAGAGATTTCGAGGTAGCCTTGCTGACGTCCGCATGGCCCGGAGTCTCTTCTATCTTTGTCAATCGTTTGTTATCCTTGTACCGGAACAAACAGTATTGTGTTTAATTCAGACCTTGTGTTTAGCATTCTATAGATGTTCATGAGTTAGTGACTCCAGTCTTGGGTAGAGGTTGTAATTGAATTTTCGCACTTTTTTTCAGTTTATTTATATTTAAAACTTCCGCTTTTATATTAAATGTCTCATTGCCTTAATATTGTCGATGTTTGCCTAAAAGGTTAATAATTAATTGGCTTGCCTAGCTCCTAATAGTAGGCGCCATCACGACTCCCGACGGTGGAAAATCCGGGTCGTGACAACTACCCTTCAATTTTCCCTCTTTATTGTTGAGTAAATAGCCGTTTATGTTATGGCATTTATGCTGTGGCCATTTTGCATAAACAACCATTCTGAAGAGTTGCACCTCTTCAGTTTTCAGCCCAACTTTGGCTATAAATACAAAGATATTCTGCTCAGAATTTCCATACGATTTTCTGAGTTTCTCCTCCTTCTTCTGCATACTTTTAACATCAAACAAAGCAACGGTAAGTGTGATTTGCTACCGAACTTTGTGTTTGTTGAAACACTGGGGTTTGAAGTACCACTACACTAGTGTGTAATTCGTTCTATACTGGGAGGAAATAATCCATAACCTTGGGTACTAGGAGGGGATTAAATTTCTTAAGGAAACACTGTGAATTCAGTGGGCTCGAATTGATTTCTATTTCTTTACGTTTTCTGTTTATATATTATTCTGCTTTGTTTTTTCCAGAATTAGATTACGAATACAGTTGACTAACAAGCTTAAGGAATTTAATATATTTTTTGTATCTGTACTCACTGTTTGGAGAGTAAAACCTTTGTGGTTTTGTACTCTATTGGAGATTAAAATCTACGTGATTTTAACGTTTGTGTCATTCTTTTACAGAAATGACTAATGATAATGTGAACCAAGCTGTTCCAACGGTGACTGCCAACGCCTCAACGAGCCGAACAACACCGGCAGCATTGGCATCGGCGGAGAAATCCAAAAAATTTTCCGGGATTGATTTCAAGCGCTGGCAGCAAAAGATGTTCTTCTATTTGACTACTCTAAGTCTCCAGAAGTTCATCAAGGAAGATGTTCCTGTGCTGTCCGATGAAACTCCAGAAACTGAATGCTTTCTCGTGATTGAGGCGTGGAAGCACTCAGATTTTTTGTGCAAGAATTATATTCTAAGCGGGCTGGAGGATGCTTTGTATAACGTCTACAGTGGCGTGGAAACGTCAAAAGAACTGTGGACTGCGCTTGAAAAGAAATACAAAACCGAAGATGTCGGGTTGAAGAAATTCGTTGCTGCAAAGTTTTTGGACTACAAAATGGTAGATAGCAAGTCTGTTATTACCCAAGTCCTGGAATTGCAAGTGATTATTCACGATCTCCTTGCTGAAGGTATAAATCGAATTAATACTGATGTTGAAAGTAGTAATCTTAGTAAAAATTTTACTAATAGAAATTTCATTGAAGGTCTTGTCATCAATGAAGCATTCCAAGTAGCAGTGATGATTGAGAAGTTGCCTCCTTTGTGGAAGGACTTCAAAAACTACTTGAAACACAAACGCAAGGAGATATCCCTTGAAGATCTCATTGTTCGGTTGAGAATCGAAGAGGACAACAAATCTGCTGAAAAGAGAGGACGTGGAAACTCAACAATAATGGGAGCAAATATTATTGAAGAGAACAAAAGAGGAAGAAGGCTTCTGGACCGAAATACAACCCAAGCAAGAAGAGGTTCAGTGGAAATTGCTACAACCGTGAAAAAGACGGACACAAATCTACAGAGTGTCGTGCTCCGAAGAAAGACAAGAAGAAGGGTCAAGCAAGCATGGTTGAAAAGCATGATGATGTTGATGACTTATGTGCCATGCTTTCCGAATGCAACTTGGTGGGCAATCCTAAAGAGTGGTGGATTGATTCTGGAGCCACTCGCCATGTTTGTGCTGTTAGAGAAGCTTTTGCTACTTATGCTCCTGTTGGACCCGATGAGACGCTTTCTATGGGAAATGCTGCAAAGGCGAAGATTGAAGGATGTGGGAAGATATTTCTCAAAATGACTTCCGGCAAAGTGGTGACTTTGAACAACGTCCTTCATGTTCCCGAGATTAGGAAAAATTTAGTCTCTGCAGGACTTCTTGGTAAGAATGGTTTTAAATGTGTTTTTGTTTCCGATAAGGTTGTAATAAGTAAGAACGAAATGTTTGTAGGAAAAGGTTATCTCACTGAGGGCCTTTTCAAGCTGAATGTAATGGTTGTTGAAAATAATAATAAAATTTCAATTTCGTCTTACTTACTTGAGTCAAATGAATTGTGGCATATACGTTTGGGTCATGTTAATTATAAAACCTTGCGGAAAATGATTAATTTGGAAGTATTGCCTAAATTTGAATGCGACAAATCAAAATGTCAAATATGTGTGGAATCTAAGTATGTTAAACATCCTTATAAGTCAGTTGAAAGGAATTCAGATCCTTTAGACTTAATTCACACATATATTTGCGATATGAAGTCAATACCATCTCGCGGTGGAAAGAAGTATTTCATAACTTTTATTGACGATAGTACTAGATATTGCTATGTTTACTTACTTAATAGTAAAGATGAAGCAATAGACGCATTCAAGCAATGCAAAAATGAAGTTGAAATGCAACTTAACAAGAAAATCAAAATTATAAGAAGTGATAGGGGTGGTTAATATGAATCTCCTTTTGAACAAATATGTTTAGAATATGGAATTATTCATCAAACAACGGCCCCTTACACGCCCAATCCAATGGGATTGCAGAAAGAAATAATTGTTCATTAAAGGAGATGATGAACGCTTTATTGATAAGTTCTGGTTTGCCACAGAACTTGTGGGGGGAAGTCATTCTTACGGCTAACCGAATACTAAATTGAGTACCCCATAGCAGAACACAATCCATTCCATATGAAAAATGGAAATGAAGGAAGCCCAACTTGAATTATTTTAAAGTGTAGGGGTATTTGGCAAAAGTGCAAGTTCCTAAACCCAAAAGGGTAAAAATAGGACCGAAAACCGTTGATTGTGTTTTCATAGGATATGCGACTAATAGTAAAGCATATCGATTTCTGGTTTATAAATCTGAAAATTCCGACATTCATAATAATACGGTTATAGAATCAGATAATGCTGAGTTCTTTGAAAATATATATCCGTATAAAAAGGAATGTGAGTCGATTGGTGAAGGATCTAAACGACCTCGGGAAGAAACAAAAGAAAGTACACTTAACCAGGAGGATCCAAGATGTAGTAAACGTCAAAGAACGTCTACTTCATTTGGACCGGATTTTGTGAGTTTCTTATTGGAAAATGAACCTCAAACATTTAAGGAAGCTATGTCTTCTTCGGAATCATTGTTTTGGAAAGAGGCAGTCAATAGTGAAATAGAATCCATACTGAACAACCATACATGGGAATTGGTTGATCTTCCTCCTGGAAATAAACTGTTGGGTTCTAAATGGATCTTTAAGAGGAAAATGAAAGATGATGGCACTATTAACAAATTTAAGGAAAGACTTGTGGTCAAAGGGTATAGACAACGAGAAGGTCTTGACTATTTCGATACATACTCTCCAGTTACAAGAATTACGTCCATACGAACATTAGTAGCGTTAGCTGCAGTTTATGGTCTTGAAATTCATCAAATGGATGTTAAGACAACCTTCTTAAATGGAGAGTTGGAGGAAGAAATTTACATGGAACAACCTGAAGGGTTTGTGGTTCCAGGTAAAGAAAAGAAGGTATGTAGACTTGTTAAGTCCCTTTACGGACTAAAACAAGCACCCAAATAATGACATGCGAAATTTGACCAAACAATGTTGTCAAATGGTTTTAAAATGAATGAATGTGATAAATGTGTGTGCATTAAAAATGTTCCAAATCACATAGTCATTGTTTGCTTATATGTGGATGATATGCTGATAATGAGTAATGACATTGCCAACATAAATGCGACTAAGCGCATGCTAACTGGCAAGTTTGATATGAAAGACTTAGGAGTTGCTAATTTAATTCTGGGAATTAAGATCCATAAGACTTCTCAGGGTCTGGCATTGTCACAATCTCATTATATTAAGACAATACTTGAAAAATTCAAGCACTTGGGCTTTAAAGTTGCAAAGACTCCAATTGACGTGAATCTTGCATTAGCAAAGAACAAAGGCCAAAGCATATCACAATTGGATTATGCTCGTGTGTTGGGTTGCTTAATGTACACCATGAATTGTACACGACCAGATATAGCTTGTGCTATAAGTAAATTGAGTGGATATAGGAGCAATCCAGGTCAATCTCATTGGATGGCCATGAAACGAGTTTTGGGGTATTTAGTACATACCCAGGACTTTGCTTTGCACTACAGTAAATATCCTGCGATCATTGAGGGATACTGTGATGCAAATTGGATCACCGGATCAACTGATTCCAAGTCCACAAGTGGATATGTATTCACTATTGGTGGAGGAGCGGTATCTTGGAAGTCGTCCAAACAAACTTTTATTGACCGCTCTACAATGGAGGATGAATTCATAACTTTAGATAAAGCCGGTGAAGAAGCTGAATGCCTCCGGAATTTCTTGGAAGATATTCCATTTTGGCCCAAACCATTGGCACCAATATGCATACATTGCGATAGTCAAGCGGCAATTGGAAGGGCTGGGAGCGTTATGTATAACGGTAAATCTCGTCATATACGATGAAGACATAAAATCGTTAGGCAATTACACTCTAGAGGAATTATCACGATTGATTATGTAAAGTCAAGTGATAATGTGTCGGATCCACTTACAAAAGGCCTAACTAGAGAGGTAGTTGAGAAATCATCAAGGGGAATGGGACTATGGCCGAGAACAAGTCATAGTGGCGGTAACTCTACCTAGAAGACTGGAGATCCCAAGATCTAGGTTCAAGCAGATCAAACAAAGTCATTAATGACGGTTCAACATTGTCAACTAAACTTTTGGTCCATTCTCGTGATGAGACAATGTTCAGTACCAAGGATAAAGCATTAAGGCTTTTTAATAATTTCTAAATTTGATACGGGGTATATCAAATAGTGTATCTACGAGATGACACGTTTAGGAATCACCTATGAAAGTGTAAAGTGTTAGCCGCTTCAAGGAGAACTTTGGAAGGCAAGTTCTCTACGCACTTATGAAACCAGGCGGTGTTCATGGCTGAAACGAACACAACAATGAGAACCAAAGACGATTAAGGGTTGGTTGTGTGACTTGTAGTTGTCTAGGTATACACTAAAGTTCGACGGTTCAAAGATATCAAATATACCGATTGATCGAGTATATCCGACATAAGTTCACTATGGAAAGTTCAAAGGGAAACCTACTTATCCAGATGCAATTAATCCTTGCTTGTAAATCAAACAATTTTTCATGCATGTTTTCGTGATATAGCCATTCCCCATTCATGTGGGGGATTGGTGGGTTTTATGTATTTAATTATATTAAATACTTAAAAGAGAGTGAATGGGAAATGGAGGGAAATGAAATTTTTGAGTGAAATTTTAAGTTTTCCTCCTTGGCAAAGGGACATTGTCCCATATTGGAAGAGGAAAAGGTTTTTGATGGGTATATAAGCAATTGCTCTTCTTCTAGCTCATAAAGAGTTTAGAAGAAGGCAAGCCTCGCGCAGTCGTCGTCGTCGCTCGCTCGCTCGCTCGTCTCTGCTTGGCTCGGCTCGGCTTCGGCTTCGGATTCGGATTTGGATTTGGTCAAATGATCGATCGATTGATTAATTTTTGGATCAAATTTATTTGTTAATAGTAAAATATTAACAGAAATGTTATTAAATATTTGTTTTAATAACAGAATATTAATATTAAATTCAATTCAGTTATCCAAATTTCAGTTTTCTGTTTTTGTAACAGAAAATTAACTACCCTTCAATTTTTCCTCTTTATTGTTGAGTAAATAGCCATTTATGTTGTGGCCATTTTGCATGAACAACCATTCTGAAGAGTTGCACCTCTTCAGATTCCAGCCCAACTTTGGCTATAAATACAAGGCTATTCTGCTCAGAATTTCCATACGATTTTCTGAGTTTCTCCTCCTTCTTCTGCATACTTTTAACAGTAAGTGTGATTTGCTACCGAACTTTGTGTTCGCTGAAACACTGGGGTTTGAAGTACCACTACACCAGTGTGTAATTCGTTCTATCCTGGGAGGAAATAATCCATAACCTTGGGTACTAGGAGGGGATTAAATTCCTTAAGGAAACATTGTGAATTCAGTGGGCTCGAATTGATTTCTATCTCTTTACGTTTTCTGTTTATATATTATTCTGCTTTGTTTTTTCCAGAATTAGTTTACAAATACAGTTGACTAACAGTTTTGTACTATGAAAATACTTATGCTTTATTTAGGAATCTTACTGTGCATGAAAAATGACATTTGTGATATTTTGAAAACTTATGAATTTTATGTGAAGTGAATGCACATTTTGAGAATGTTAGTATACCATATTTGTAAAATAATTCTGGAGAAGAAAAATAACGTATAAATAGAAATGTAGAAGAAACAGAATTTAATCCGAGCCTACTGAATTCACAGTGTTTCCTTACGGAACTTAATCTCCTCCTAGTACCAGAGGTTGTGGGTTATTTTCTCCCATGATAGAACGGATTACACATTGGTGTAGCGGTACTTTAAACCCCAGCTATTTATAGCCAACATGTTGAGTTTAAACGAAGAGGTGCAACTATTCAAAAGTTCTGTCATGACTGTTCACATAAAACGGCCATAACGTAAATGGCTATTTACGCAAAATAAAACGGGAATTCAAAACGCGAAGGAAAATTAATTTTCCGTTACAAAACGGATATTTTGGATTAAATAATATTACGTTAATCTTTAATATTAACAAATAAATTTGGTCCAAAAAATTAATCAATCAATCATTTGACAAAATTCCAATACGAATCCGATCCGAAGCCGAAGCCGAGCGAGCGACGACGACTGTGGCACAAGGCTTACCTTCTCCTTGACTCTTTAAGAGCTAGAAAAAGAATTGTATATATATACCCATTAAAAGTCTTTTCCTCCTCCAATATGGGACAATGTCTTTTTGTCAAGGAGGAAAACTCAAATATTTCATTTTTCCTCCATTTTCCATTCACCCTTTTTAAAGCCAAAATAAGCTTAAAAAACCCAACAATCCCCACATGAATGGGGAATAGCTATATCACGGAAACATGCATGAAAACTGTGTGATTCGCAAGCAAAGATTAATTGCATCTGGATAAGTAGGTTTCCCTTTAAACTTTCCATAGTGAACTTATGTCGGATATACTCGATCAATCGGTAGATTTGATATATTTGAACCATCAAATGTTGGTATATACCTAGACAACGATAAGTCACACAATCAATCCTTAACCGTCTTTGGTTCTCATTGTTGTGTTCGTTTCAGCCATGAGCACCACCTGGTTTCATAAGCGCATAGAGAACTGGCCTTACAAAATTCTCCTTGAAGCGGCTAACACTTCACACTTACATCGGTGATTCCTAAATGTGTCATCCCGTAGATACACTATTTGATATACCCTGTATCAAATTGTAGATCATTAAAAAACCTTAATGCTTTATCCTTGGTATTGAACATTGTCTCATCACGAGAATGGACGAAAATTTTAGTTGACAATGTTGAAGTCATTAATGACTTTGTTTGATCTCCTTGAACCTAGATCTTGGGATCTCCAGTCTTCTAGGTAGAGTTACCGCCACAATGACTTGTCCTCGGCCATAGTCACATTCCCCTTGATTTCTCAACTACCTCTCTAGTTAGGCCTTTCGTAAGTGGATCCGACACATTATCGCTTGACTTTACGTAGTCAATTGTGATAATTCCTCTAAAGAGTAATTGCCTAACGGTTTTATGTCTTTGTCGTATATGACGAGATTTACCGTTATACATAACACCCCTAGCCCTTCCAATTGCCGCTTGACTATCGCAATGTATGTGTATTGGTGCCAACAATTTGGGCCAAAATGGAATGTCTTCCAAGAAATTCCGGAGCCATTCAGCTTCTTTACCGGCTTTATCTAAGGCTATGAACTCAGCCTCCATTGTAGAGCGGGCAATACAAGTTTGTTTGGACAACTTCCATGATACCGCTCCTCCACCAATAGTGAATACATATCCACTTGTGGACTTAGAATCAGTTGAACCGATGATCTAATTTGCATCACAGTATCCCTCAATCACCGCAGGATAATTACTGTAGTGCAAAGCAAAGTCCTGGGTTATGTTCTAAATATCCCAAAACTCGTTTCATTGCCATCCAATGAGATTGACCTAGATTACTCGTGTATCGACTCAATTTACCTATAGCACAAGCTATATCTGGTCGTGTACGATTCATGATATATATTAAACATCCCAACACACGATCATAATTCAATTGTGATATGCTTTGGCCTTTGTTCTTTGCTAGTGCAGGATTAACGTCAATTGGAGTCTTTGCAACTTTAAAATCTAAGTAATTAAATTTTTCAAGTACTTTTTGAATATAGTGAGATTGTGACAATGCCAGACCTTGAGGAGTCTTCTGGATCTTAATACCTAGAATTAAATCAGCAACTCCCAAGTCCTTCATATCCAACTTGCTAGTTAGCATACGCTTAGTCGCGTTTATGTTGGTAATGTCATCACTCATTATCAGCATATCATCCACATATAAGCAAATAATGACTATGTGATTTGGAACATTTTTAATGTACACACATTTATCACATTCATTTATCTTAAAACCATTTGACAACATTGTTTGGTCAAATTTCGCATGCCATTGTTTGGGTGCTTGTTTTAGTCCGTAAAGGGACTTAACAAGTCTACATACCTTCTTTTCTTTACCTGAAACCACAAACTCTTCAGGTTGTTCCATGTAGATTTCTTTCTCCAAATTCCATTTAAGAAGGCTGTCTTTACGTTCATTTGATGAATTTTAAGACCATAAACCGCAGCTAAAGCTACTAGTGTTCGTATAGACGTAATTCTTGTAATTGGAGCGTATGTATCAAAGTAGTCAAGACCTTCTCGTTGTCTATATCCTTTGATCACAAGTCTTGCCTTATATTTATCAATAGTGCCATCATCTTTCAATTTCCTCGTAAAAGTCCATTTATAACCCAACGGTTTATTTCCAGGAGGAAGATCAACTAATTCCCATGTATGGTTGTTCAATATGGATTCTATTTCACTATTGATTGCCTCTTTCCAAAATAATGATTTCGAAGAAGACATAACTCGTTAGATGTTTGAGGATCATTTTCCGATAAGAAAGTCCAAAATCTGGTCCAAATGAAGTAGACGTTCTTTGACGTTTACTACATCTTGGATCCTCCTGATTAAACGTACTTTCTTTTGTTTCTTCCTGAGGTCGTTTAGATCCTTCACCAATCGACTCACATTCCTTTTTATACGGATATATATATATTTTCGAAGAACACAACATTATCAGATTCTATAACCGTATTATTATGAATGTCAGGATTTCCTGATTTATGAACCAGAAATCGATATGCTTTACTATTGGTCGCATATCCTATGAAAACACAATCAACGATTTTCGGTCCTATTTTTACCCTTTTGGGTTTAAGAACTTTCACTTTTGCCAAACAGCCCCACACTTTAAAATAATTCAAGTTGAGCTTCCTTCCTTTCCATTTTTCATATGGAATGGATTGCGTTTTGCTCTGGGGTACTCGATTTAGTATCCGGTTAGCCGTAAGAATGACTTCCAACCACAAGCTCTATGGCAAACCAGAACTTATCAACAATGCTTTCATCATCTCCTTTAATGAACGATTCTTTCTTTATGCAATTCCATTGGTTTGGGGCATGTAAGGGGCCGTTGTTTGATGAATAATTCCATATTCTAAACATATTTCTTCAAAAGGAGATTCATATTCACCACACCTATCACTTCTTATCATTTTGATTTTCTTGTTAATTTGCATTTCAACTTCTTCATTTTTGTATTGCTTGAATGCATCTATTGCTTCATCTTTACTATTAAGTAAATAAACATATCAATATCGATTATTGTCGTCAATAGAAGTTATAAAATAATTCTTTCCGTCGCGAGATGGTATTGACTTTATGTCGCAAATATGTATGTTAATTAAGTCTAAAGGATATGAATTACTTTCAAATGACTTATAAGGATGTTTAACATACTTAGATTCTACACATATTTGACATTTTGATTTGTCGCATTCAAACTTAGGCAATACTTCCAAATTAATCAGTTTTCGCAAGGTTTTATAATTGACATGTCCAAAACGTATATGCCATAAATCATTTGACTCAAGTAAGTAAGAAGAAACTGAAATTTTATTATTCTCAATGACCATTACATTCAGTTTGAAAATGCCTTCAATGAGGTAACATTTTCCTACAAACATCTGATTCTTGCTTATTACAACCTTATCAGATACAAAAACACACTTAAACCCATTTTTAACGAGAAGTGCGATAGAGACCAAGTTCCTCCTAATATCGGGAACATGAAGGACGTTGTTCAGAGTCACCACCTTGCTAGAAGTCATTTTCAGAAATATCTTGCCACATCCTTCAATTTTGGCTGTTACAGAATTTTCCATAGAAAGCGTCTCTTCGGGTCCAACGGGAGCATATATAGTAAACGCTTCTCTAACTGCACAAACATGGCGAGTGGCTCCAGAATCAATCCACCACTCCTTAGGATTTCCCACCAGGCTGCATTCAGAAAGCATAACACACAAGTCATCAATATCTTCGTGCTTTTCAACCATGTTTGCTTGACCCTTTTTCTTGTCTTTCCTTGGAGTACGACAATCTGCAGATTTGTGTCCAGCTTTCCCACAGTTCTAGCAATTTCCTTTGAACCGCTTCTTCATTGGGTTGCTTTTCGGTCCAAAAGCCTTCTTCCTCTTTCTATTATTTTGAGGAGTATCCTCAACAATGTTTGCTCCCATTATTGTTGAGTTTTCACGACCTTTCTTTTCAGCAGCTTTGTTGTCCTCCTCGATTCTCAACCGAACAATGAGATCTTCAAGAAACATCTCCTTGCGTTTGTATTTCAAGTAATTTTTGAAGTCTTTCCACAAAGGAGGCAACTTCGCAATCATCGCTGCAACTTGGAATGCTTCATTGATGACAAGATCTTCAATGAAAATTCTGTTATTAATAATAATATAATTAATACTTTCAACATCAGTATTAATTCGACTTATACCTTCAGCAACGAGATCATGAATAATCACTTGCAATTCCTGGACTTGGGTAGTAACAGACTTGCTATCTATCATTTTATAGTCCAAAAATTTAGTGGCAACGAATTTCTTCAACCCGACATCTTCAGTTTTGTATTTCCTTTCAAGCACTATCCACAGTTCTTTTGACGTCTCCACATTACTATAGACGTTATATAGATTGTCCTCCAATCCGCTAAGAATGTAATTCTTACACAGAAAATCAGAATGCTTCCATGCCTCAGTCACGAGAAAGCATTCTTTGTCTGGAGTTTCGCCGGGCAGAACAGGAACATCTTCCTTAATGAACTTCTGTAGACTTAGGGTGTGTTTGGTATGAAGGAAAATATTTTCCGGAAAATATTTTCCAATTTTCCCATGTTTGGTTGGCTTAAATATTTTGGAAAACATTTTCCTTATCAATTCATTTTCCTCCAGTTGGAGGAAAATGTTTTCCTTATCAAAAGAAGGGAAAACATTTTCCAAAGCTCCTTCTCAACCTTCCCCACCCCACCCCCTCTCCAAACAAAGGTTTTTTTTTTTTTTCAAATTTCAGTTTTTCCGTTA
>NW_017675968.1:9878-13759 GCF_001879085.1 Nicotiana attenuata | reverse complement strand
TACATAAAGAATTGCATGATCATGGGCAAGCCATTGCCGAGTTGACCGCCACAATGAATCAATTAGCCAAGGCTCAGCTTTAACAAGTGCAAAGTCCTAAGCAAGTCAATGCAATGGAGGGAGTTAGTATGATGGTGAACAAGAGAAGGCAAAAGGGTCCACAAGTTCAAAACCATGTGGATAATTATGTGCAAGAAGATAGTGGGGTTGATCAAGATGAATCTTACAATGAACAAGAACAGGAAGTGAAATATGTGAACAACTTTCAAGGGCATAGAAACAACTCTCAAGGCCCGAATAAAAAATAATGGCGACCTCAAGGTAATCAAGGTAAATGGAATTCTAACAACCAAGGTAATTGGAGTGGTGGAAACAATCAAGGGAATTGGAATAATAAAAAACAACAATCAAGGAAATTGGAGTGATGGAAATAACCAAGGCAATTGGAGTGGCAACAACCAAGGATATTGGGGAGGCAACAACCAAGGGGGATAGAACAATAACCAAGGCAATCAGGGGTTGGGATTTCAAAGGCCGCCGATGTATCTACAATCAAGCAACCCGCTTCCTTATCCTTCTCATGGTCCAAGTTCTTCCAACAATGAGATGGGACGAATTGAGAATATGTTCAAAAAAATGATGGAGAAAAATGCCCTCCGATGCCAAACTAGCCTCACACAACAGATCAATTCGTAACTTGAAAGTTCAATTGGGGCAATTCTCTCAAGCTTTAAGCACTCGTCCTAAGGGGGCAGTATCAAGTGACACGATGGTGAACCCAAAGGGTGGGAACAACACGGAACATGCCATGACCATTACTACAAGGAGTGGAAAAGGTGGGGATGCACCTACCTCAAGTTAAAGGAAACTTGTGGATGATGAGCAAGTGGTACAAGAAGATGAGATCCTGAAAAATGTGGTGCAAGAAAATGATGAAGTGTGGATTGATAGTGATGACAATGTGGAGGAAACTCAAGAGGAAGTGAACCCATCTAGGGAGCACATTGTTGACATATCGGAATCGGTAGTGCAAAAGGCTAAGGCACCAATGGCTAGGCCTCCTCCTCCATATCCTCAATGGCTTGCCAAGCAAAATGGCGAGAATCAATATAAAAAGTTCATTGACATGGTAAAGAGTCTATCTATGAATGTGCCATTGGTTAAAGCTTTGGAGAAAGTGCCCGATTATGAAACGTTTATGAAGGATTTGGTGACAAATAAGCGGTCGATGAATTATGAAACTATAAAGATGACTCATCAAGTGAGGGAAATTGTGCATTCAATGGCTCCTAATTTGGAAGATCCCAGCACTTTCACAATTCCTTGTACCATTGGAAGTGCCGAATTTGCTAAAGCTCTTTGTGATCTTGGGGCAAGTATCAATTTGATGCCCTATTCGATTTTCAAGACTTTAGGAATTGGGCAACCAAGACCCACATCTATGAGATTACAAATGGCCGATCGTACCATGTAGAGACCATTGGGAGTAATTGCTGACGTGTTGGTTCGTGTCGATAAAATCATTCTACTGACGGATTTTGTCATTCTTGATTGTGAGGGTCACTATGAGGTGCCGATTATTCTTGGGAGACCTTTCCTTTCTATGGGGAAGGCCCTAGTTGATGTTGAAGCTGGAGAACTTACCTTCCGTGTTGGTGATGAAAAAGTGGTTTTCCATGTGTGTAAGTCTATGAGGCAACCCAATAGCAATGAGGTGTGCTCTTTCGTGGACTTGGTGACCGATGTGATTGTGGATTAAACAAGCGTTGTGATGAATGTTGATGATACATTAGAGGTCGTATTGCTCAACTGTGATGATGAAGAGATGGAGGGTTACGTGGAATGTGTGAACTCTTTATGTTACGTGGAATTCTACTACGGACCTCAAAACACATTCCGGACGCGCTCCTAAGTCCAAAATCACCTAACAGAGCTAATGGGCCCATCAAAATTCAAATTCAAGGTCGTTTAAACAGAAGTCAACATTCGGTTAACTTTTCTAACTTAAGCTTTCAAATAAGAGATTAAGTGTCTCAATTCACTCAAAAAACTCTCAAGACCCGAGCCAACCAATCCGGTAAGACATAATACAGCTCAAGAACACAAAAGAAGTAGAAAATGGGGGGAACGGGGCTACAACTCTCGAAATGACCGGCCGGGTCGTTACATTCTCTCCCAGTTAAACATACGTTCGTCCTCAAACATGCTAAGAACTACCCTGGAGTTGTCCAAAATCACTGTTTAATACCTCGTGCACCTAGTCGTGCTACCACAACCCATTTGAGCACATTAGCTCGAGCCAGTCTGAAACTCCTCCCTTTTATTTAGTCAAATAAGCCTTAGAGCCAATTTCCTGCATCCGAAATTCTCTACCAGACGTGTTTCCAACATACGAACTCCGTATCAATCACTACACGATGTACCGATACGTGATTGTGTACTCTTACTGAATCCACACCATGCACCACATTATTCACTTGAGCATTACAACATCCTCTGACCACAATAGATGAAATCCCACAAATCTAATGCCCACAACACACCCCATGACGCATATAAGTCATGTTTCGACTCTCGCAATACTGCCACGACAGAAGAGATGTGTAGAAACTCATAACTACCTGCCGAATCACAATTCATGGAGTATCTCCTCCCGACAAGAACCATTACCTCATTCTGGGCTGAATATCGATACTCTTTAATGTGCCTTATATAAATCTGATCGCACTCATGCATGTCCAATAATATCGTCTCACCCGATACAAGTTGCTCAGGCAATAAGCCACCTCAAACTCTAGCAAAAGTCTCATAGGATGCCACAATGTGCCAACAAGCTACAAACTCGAATGTGATACTAGAGGAAAAATGAACTCTGGAAAAGAACTACTCAACCCACGTAACAATTAAACAACCACTAAGATATTATGAATCTTCCTCAAAAAATGAGAAACAACACATACAAGAATAGATATGGAGAACTGTGCTCAACATCACACTGTTGTGGTATTCAACCCGATCAAACAATTATACCTGTGGCGGCGTGCCATCTGATCCAAACAATTTACCCGTGGCGGCGTGCCACCCTATCCACACCTAATAATCTATAAGGAAATACTTACTGAGCTAAAATTCTCATACCTATAAAATACCCAAATATCAACCACAAGCACGCGAAGTGCATAATACAAATCCTTGGGAGACGGTTAGCGACATACGCTACGAAACTCAAGCACAACTAAGGTTCAATAAATGAACTGTATCTTGAGAGCCATCCTGCTCTCACGACACCACAAATTACACGAGATCTCAATACGAGTGTGAATAATCAAACTGCCTCACCACTCACATGACACAATAGAGGTTACCCAAAATGATCGACGACAGAAATAACATCCAAGGCCCGAAGACTCCTCCGCAAACAACATGCTGAAATGATTATATCCAGCCTGACATATAGCTCACATTCACATTTAGATCTATCCACGGACCTCAAGTCGATTCTGATCGTACCGCACTGGTCTAATAACCTTTCAAGGAGTCACAATGACCTAGCCATGACACATAAAGACAACCATCGAATCCGGACAAAACTTTCACAATTCACAACCAACTGAATAGAGCGCCTTACAGGCCTAAACTCTCATGTTAGCGATAGTACCAAAATCTCCACCCTTGGCTTAAATCTTCAATCAATCAAGTGACTACATGTCACACTCATACAATCTTCCCATCGGGATAGCTCCCATGACCTTCCACACCAGGTACAAGTCTCACATCCATACCACGGTCATACAAACTGTTGTAAAGCAAATCAAGAATCGGCAATTAGTACGCAAAGCCTCTTACACATAACACCGATCTCAGGTGACGCTAAAGACAAT